>NW_026046017.1:0-107348 GCF_023898315.1 Schistocerca nitens
ATTCCCCACTACACACACACACACATCATTCGCTACACCGCACACGAAACGGCAAGGGCAAGGCACTCTCTCATAGATTCTTCCTCCGAGCCATATCGGGCGAACGTTGCATCCGGGAAGGCAATGCAATTCAGCCGTCACCACGGCCGACACTTGCAGCCGCGCCGTAAACGCATGTCAGTGCGGCTGCAATGCACGGGAACGTTCCGTTGCTCTAGACAGCGCCTCTCCGTTTTTCCCCTGTCTCGTTTTCCGGTGATTGCTTCTCCTTCTTCTTTTTCTTCGTTTCGTTTCGTTTTATTATTTTCGTTCCCCTCCTCCACCATTGTTTCCGTCCCCACAGTTTTTTTTTTTTTTTTTGCTCATTCCACACGTTCTGCCCAGACAAGACATGACATCCGACCGATCACAGTCAGCCTTTCGTCACCGTTCGCAGCGCCGACGGTGCCACAGTGAGACGGGTGTTCAGACCGACACGTTGCCATGATGCCCATAGACAGCTACTCAGGGCCGCCGGATCGGATCACATCACCGACAAACCGGCCATTTCACCGGGGGACACAGACAACCGCGTGTACGCCCATAACAACAAACAACGGCCGTCGTCGTCTACCGTCACTGAACCGAACACACGTGCACCTTGAATGACGACACCGGCGTGCGTGCGCACAACAATCAATCATTCAAATCAACTGCAGAAACGGCTATCAAAATCAAGGGCCAAATAAATGGGTACACCACCGTGCGTGTCGCCTACCCCACCCGCCCGTACAATTCTTGCGTCTTCTTAATGACTAGTAAAGACACGTCCATTTTTTTTTTTTTTTTTAAAACGTCACCAACACACCTCCACGCCGTACAGCAAAGGGAATAGTAGAAGACGGCAACACAACATTTCACCCTCGCCATCATGTATGTATGATGTGACAACAAACAAACCCGCAGACGGCCCTAACGGTGACATCCAACAATCGCGAGGGGTTTCAATTGCAGTCACGTGACTAACCGGGCAGACAGAGACAAAGAAAGGAAAGGAATCAGCGACACAGACAACACCTCCTGTCTGTGTGTCGACAAACAACCAACCAACCAACCAACCACGCCACGACTCGCGAGCACGCATAACCACCACCACCACCACCACCAGCTGCTTCGCAACCAACCAAACCGGGTAGCTATGCGCCGCCTCACACAAACAACAATTCCGCTCTTCCCGCAAAGGCAATTTGGTGGCCCTGAAAAGGGCCGTTTTGCCGCTCTCGCAACGGAGGGGAGCTCCCTAGAGCCTTAACCCCCTCACTTGGAGCTCGTGTACTTGGTCACCGCCTTCGTGCCCTCGCTCACGGCGTGCTTGGCCAGCTCGCCAGGCAGCAAGAGCCGCACAGCCGTCTGGATCTCGCGGGACGTGATGGTCGAGCGCTTGTTGTAGTGCGCCAGGCGAGACGCCTCGGCCGCAATGCGCTCGAAAATGTCGTTCACGAAGCTGTTCATGATGCTCATCGCCTTCGACGAGATGCCCGTGTCGGGGTGCACCTGCTTCAGCACCTTGTAGATGTAGATGGCATAGCTCTCCTTCCTCTTGCGCTTCTTCTTCTTGTCGCCCTTCGAAATGTTCTTCTGCGCCTTGCCAGCCTTCTTGGCGGCCTTCCCGCTAGTCTTGGGCGGCATCTCGAACGTACAACAGCAAGCAGCAAGCGCTCCGCTCTAGTCAGCGTCTCCCCACACAGTGGCACCCGCCGCTACCGCAACACCCCACCTTTACCAGCTCGCCCTGTTGCGGCCGCCGACCAATGGGGCGCGCGCGCAACCGGCCGCCGCACCCGAGCCCATAAAGGGACCCCCACCCTAGTCCCGCCGCCACGCACTCCGCTGCTCGACTCGCTGCGGCTCGCACCGTTACGTTACGTGTTTCAACTAGCCAAACGCCATGTCCGGACGCGGAAAGGGAGGCAAAGTCAAGGGCAAGTCAAAGTCCCGCTCAAGCAGGGCTGGGCTCCAGTTCCCGGTCGGCAGAATCCACCGCCTCCTGCGCAAGGGAAACTACGCCGAGCGCGTCGGCGCCGGGGCGCCCGTCTACCTCGCCGCCGTCATGGAGTACCTCGCGGCTGAGGTGCTCGAGCTGGCCGGAAACGCGGCCCGCGACAACAAGAAGACGCGCATCATCCCGCGCCACCTGCAGCTCGCCATCCGCAACGACGAGGAGCTCAACAAGCTCTTGTCGGGCGTCACCATCGCACAGGGTGGTGTCCTGCCCAACATCCAGGCCGTCCTGCTGCCAAAGAAGACCGAGAAGAAGGCCTAAACAGAGAGCGCGGCGCTGCGCTTGCGTGCTCCCTGCACGCAAACGCGCCTGCCTTTGCCTTGCCGGCTCGGCTCACAACAATCGGCCCTTTTCAGGGCCACCACACAAACCTACGTCCAAAGCAAAGTTTCCGTCGTCCGTGCTCGCCGCACTTTACACAACACGTCCACATACATACATTGCACAGCCAGCGCCGGCGCACGTCCGCCATCTTGTCCACAGCCCGTGTGGCCGAACGCGCACACATTTTGTCGTTTCTCTCTTTTTGTCTTTTTTGTTTCTGCACCCCTCCGCGCACGCACAGAGTCGCGTTCCAAACGACAACGACATCAATACACCGATAATGTGATGATCATTGTTAGCATTATAATGTTTCAATTAAAGGGGCGCGCGTGGCACAGACAAAAAAAACCAAACAGCTGATCCGATCGATCGATCGATCGATCCGGCCCGCCCGCCTATGCCCACGCCACAAACAAACAACAAACCACGCACACACTGGACTCAGCCGCGCCCATCGCGTCAAACTCAAAAACTAACGCACGCGCAGCAGCAACAACAACAACAACACGCACAGGCAACACAGACTCTTTCGCACTTTTCAATCTCCGAACAGTGTGGTGGCCCTGAAAAGGGCCGTTTTCGTCTCTCCCACCAAGCACGGGCACGGCACGGCCGCGGGAAGGCCACAACGCAGCACAGCACACCGGCTGGCTGGCTGCCTGCCTGCCTAACCGCCGAAACCGTACAGGGTGCGCCCCTGCCTCTTCAGGGCGTACACCACGTCCATGGCCGTCACAGTCTTGCGCTTGGCGTGCTCAGTGTACGTCACCGCGTCGCGGATCACGTTCTCCAGGAACACCTTCAGCACTCCGCGGGTCTCCTCGTAGATCAGACCAGAGATGCGCTTCACGCCGCCCCTGCGAGCCAGGCGGCGGATGGCGGGCTTCGTGATGCCCTGGATGTTGTCGCGCAACACCTTGCGGTGCCGCTTGGCGCCACCCTTGCCCAGCCCCTTTCCTCCCTTGCCGCGGCCTGTCATTCTTCTTCCTTCCTCCTCCTCAAAGCAAGCAAGCGAAAAAACACAAGCGCCAGCTCCTCACCCGGCGCTAGCGAGTCGGCTACGGTGCGAGCTCTCTGCCGCCGCCCCCCTATATAGACTCTGGCCCGCCCTCCCCCCACCACGCGCACCGAGGGCATATAAGCGCGGCGCGGGGCCGCGCGGGCCCGTTGTCAAGGCAGCACCGGACGCTTCGTGTACCGCACGCACCTCCACGCCGCTAACCGCTATGGCCCGCACAAAGCAAACGGCCCGCAAGTCCACCGGCGGAAAGGCGCCGCGCAAACAGCTCGCCACCAAGGCGGCGAGGAAGAGCGCGCCCGCCACCGGCGGCGTCAAGAAGCCCCACCGCTACAGGCCGGGCACCGTCGCCCTGCGGGAAATCAGGCGCTACCAGAAGAGCACAGAGCTGCTCATCCGCAAGCTGCCGTTCCAGCGCCTAGTGCGCGAGATCGCCCAGGACTTCAAGACCGACCTGCGCTTCCAGAGCTCCGCAGTCATGGCCCTGCAGGAGGCCAGCGAGGCCTACCTCGTCGGCCTCTTCGAAGACACCAACCTGTGCGCAATCCACGCCAAGCGCGTCACCATCATGCCCAAGGACATCCAGCTCGCGCGCCGCATCCGCGGCGAGCGCGCCTAGAAACCGCGCCGCGCACGCGCACGCGCGCCCGCCCAACAAAAACGGCCCTTTTCAGGGCCACTAACATCTCTCCGTCGCGAGCAAAACTTTTGTCGGTCTTGCCGCCCCGCAAAACAACAACAACCAATTCCCCTCCCGTCCACAGCCGCTCTCGCCAACAATCGACGTCACTCCCATCCCTCACAATACACACACACACACACACACACACAACAGCCGGACGACGTCACCACACACCACGGGTGGCTGGCCGCCGCCGTCTCCGAGGCGCGCGCACGCTACGCTACACTACAACGTCAACGCCACCGCGCCTTCCCAATTCCCGCCGGCCACTTCCACGTCTCACGTCCCCCCGCCGCTTTGAGACAGAGAGAGACACAACACACACACAAAAGACACGACATCCGCAAAGCAAGCAAACACACAAACAAACAAGAGTCTCCAGAAACATACATGAGCAACCAAACGTCGGCCGCCGCAAAAAAAAAAAAAAAACAACTACAACAACAACAAAAACAAATAAAATAAAATAAAAAGACCAACAAACGGCCACAACCGCTCCGCTACCGCGCGCCGCCGCCTACCGCCACCGGCACCACAATCCAACCACCACGGCACGCAAACAGTACCCACAAGGGTCACACACAACCAACCAACCAACCACACCGGCGCATGCACGACAATCAACGCCTTCCCGACGTCCTTTGATGGCCCTGAGAAGGGCCGTTTTGGGCCGCGCGACAGCCGCAGCCGTGCCATCGCGCGCCACTAAGACGACGCGGGGGAGGGCGGTGGGGGACGACGGCGTCAAGCGCCAACCCCTCTCCCTTGCCTTTCTTTAACGTTACTACTTTACTTCTTCTTCTTGGGCGACGCCTTCGCCTTAGACGGCGTCGTCGCCTTCTTCGGGCGCGGCGCCTTCGGCTTCTTCGTCGGAACCTTGGCGGCCTTCTTCGCCTTCGACGGCGACTTGGCCTTGGCCGGCTTGGCCGCAGCCGCCTTCTTCGCACCCGCGGGAGCCGCCGACGCCGCAGACGCCTTCTTGGCGGCGCCCGCCTTCCGACCGGTCGCCGCCTTCACGCCACCAGCCTTCTTTGCGCCGGCCGCGCGGCCGCCCTTCTTCTCCTTGCTGGCCGGAGCGGCGCGCTTCTTCTTCGCACCGCCGGCACGGGCCTTGCCGCCCTCGGCCGCCCCGCCGCCGGCGCCGGCAAGCTTGAAAGAGCCGGACGCGCCCTTCCCCTTCGTCTGCACCAGCTCGCCAGCCACGACGGCCGACTTGAGGTACTTCTTGATAAAGGGCGCCAGCTTCTCCGCGTCCAGCTTGTAGTGCGCGGCAATGTACTTCTTGATCGCCTGCAGCGACGAGCCGCCGCGCTCCTTCAGACTCTTGATGGCGGCCGTCACCATCTCAGAGGTGCGCGGGTGCGCAGGCTTGGCGCGCGGCTTCTTCGCAGACGCCGCAGACTTGGCCTTCTTCGTCGTGCCGGTGGCGGCGGGTGCCGCAGCAGTCTCGTTCGTAGCCGCCTGATCTGCCATTATTTCGACGGACGACGCGCGTACACACAACAACAGAACAGCGAGAGAGCGGCGAGCACGGCAGAGAATAGCCGCCGCGCCGCCAGGCCCAGCCAGTGTCGCGGGCGGGCGCGGACGGCCGAGAGAGCGGCCGCCACTCTGCGCGCCGCCGCGCCGCGCCTCCCGCGCTTGCTACCGCCCAACGTCCGACAGCCTGTGCGGACCAGCCCCAAACCTGCGCCGCAACCACCCGCGCCATTCAAACCACCGAGGATGGGGCTACACACGGCCACACCACAGTCGCCAACCAGTCGCCACGGCAGCGCCGCAAACCACGGCCAAACTGCAGCTACCGCGCGCCACAGCCTGGCTCGGCCCGCCGAGAATCGCCGCCCCCGCCCAAATGCCGCCCCCACAGCCCCAGCCGACGACCCGCCACAATGGCCAAACCTTCGGCAAAACTGGCGCACCGTCGCCGCGCCAGCCCGGCCAGCGCGGCCGCCGCCACAGCCACACAAGCGGAGGCGTGCGGCGATGACGGCCGTGCAAACGCACCTCCGCCGCCCCATCGCCCTCCCACCGTTTCCCGATCGGCCCGCGGCCGTCGGGCCACCTCGCCCGCCAACATTCGCGCCCGTTTCTCACAACATTGCCCGCCGCAAAACAAAAACGAGCGCCGCCTGCGCAACATGGGCACCGGCCAACCGAGGCGCCGCCGCCCCTCGCCGCTTTCAGCGAGGGTGGCTAACCGCCATCCGCAACTACAGACGCACCGAATCTGCCTTCATCAAAAGCACACACCGACAGCCGACCTCTAACATTTAGACTCCGCAAGCCACCCAACGGTGTGTGGCGGAGGGCACTTCACGTGCCAATGTCATTTACCTCCCTTTGCTGTTCCAGTCGCGTATGGTTCGCGGGACGAACCGACAGTCTGCAAAAAAAAAAAAAAAACGCCTCCGTGCGCGCTCGAATCTCTCTAACCACATCCATTCGTGATCTCCTCGGGAGGTATACGCAATATATTCGATACCCCATCCAGAAACGCAATATCTCGAAACCTGGCGAGCAAGCTACACCGCGATGCAGAGCGCCTCTATTGCAGAGTCTGCCGCGTGGGTTTGTTAAACATCTCCGTAACGCTATCACGGTTACCAAATGACCCTGCGACGAAACGTTGGATCGTCTCCGTCGCCTCCGTCAACGCGACCTGGTACGGATCCCACACTGATGGGCAACACGCACGTATAGGTCGAACGAACGGGTGTTTTGTAAGCCACCTCCTCCTTTGTTGATGGACGACATTTGCTACGCATTCTCCCAATAAATCGCAACCTGGTACCCGCCTTACCAACAATTACTTTTGTTTGTTTTTTTTTTTTGTTTTTTTTTTTTAATATGATGATCATCCCACTCCCAATCACTCCGCACGCATACTCCCAGATATTTTACAGACGTAACTGCTACCAGTGTTTGTCCCGCTATCATATACTCAATCATACAATAAAGGGTCCTTCTTTCTATATTATTCGCAATACATGTTAAGGGACAGTTGCCACTCCCTGCACCACGTGCCTATCCGCTGCAGATCGTCCTGCATTTTTCGCTGCAACTTCTCTGTATACTACAGCATCATCCGCGAAAAGACGCATGCAACGTCCGACACTATCTACTAGGTCATTTATATACATTGTGTGTGAAGAGCAATGGGTCCCATAACACTCCCCTGTGGCACGCCAGAGGTTACTTTAACGTCTGTAGACGTCTCTCCATTGATAACACAACATGCTGTGTTCTGTTTGCTACAATCTCTTCAGTCCAGCCACACACTTGGTCCGACATTCTGCAGACACTTACTTTGTTTATCAGGCGACAGTGCGGAACTGTATCGAACGCCCTCCTTCCGGATGTCAACCAAAATGGCATCTACCTGGGAGCCTGTATCTAATATTTTCTGGGTCCCATGAACAAATAAAGCGCGTTGGGTCTCACACGATCGCTGTTTCCGGAATCCATGTTGATTCCTACATAGTAGACACTGGGTTTCCAAAAAACGACATGCTACTACTCGAGCATAAAACATGTTCTCAAATTCTACAACCGATCGACGTCACAGATATAGGGCCTATAGTTTTGCGCATCTGCTCGACGACCCTTCTTCAAGCCCGGGACTACCTGTGCTCTTTTCCAATCATTTGGAACCCTCCGTTCCTCTAGAGACTTGCGGTACACGGCTGTTAGGAGGTTCTGTCGCGTACTCTGTGTAGAATCGAATTGGTATCCCGTCGGGTCCAGTGGACGTTCCTCTGTTGAGTGATTCCAGTTGCTTTTCTATTCCTCCTTGGACACTTATTTCGATGTCAGCCATTTTTTCGTTTGTGCGAGAAGGAACTGCAGTGCGGTCGTCCTCCGTGACACAGCTTTTGGAAACAGGTGTTTAGTATTTCACAGCTTTACGCGTGTCATCCTCTGTTTCGAGCCGCTTACTACTGATTCAACGTACGACCACAACGTCCTAGGATTTGATTTGATTTCCTGTCACGTCGGTACATGGAATTGTACTTTCGCATTCACCGGACGCTTCACGCATAGCCCTCCTTACGCTAACTTTGGACATCGTTTAGCGTCTGTTTGTCTGAGAGGTTTTGGCTGCGTTTCAACTTTGAGTGAAGCTCTCTTTGCTTTCGCTATAGTTTCCTAAACTTTGGTTGTTGTACCGCGGTGGGTTTTTCCCATCCCTCGCAGTTTTACTCGGCACGTACCTGTCTAAGACGCATTTTACGATTGCCTTGCACTTTCTCCATAAACACTCAACATTGTCAGTGTCGGAGCAGACATTTGCGTTTGCATCTGCCTGGTAGTCTCAAATCTGCCTTCTATTACTCTTGCTAAACAGATAAACCTTCCTCCCTTTTTTTTTTTTTTTTTGTTTTTTTTTTTGTTTTTTTGTTTGTATATTCCTACTAACGTCCATATTCAGCGATGCTGCAACGGCCTCTTGTTCACTGGGTCCCTGTTCTGCACATACAGAGTCGACAAGTTCGGGGTCTGTTTGTCATCGGTAGGTCCACGATGTTATCTCCACGAGTCGGTTCTCTCTCTGTTTAATTGCTCGCGGCATTTTTCGTTCGGATGGTGCACTCAGTATACTGTCACTCGATGCTCTGTCCCTACCACCCGTCCTGAACATCTGGCACATTGAAATCTCCACCTAAGACTGTAACACGCTGCGGAAAGGAAAATGTATGTCCACATTTTCTCTCACTTGTTCGGCCACTAATGCTGCTGAGTCGCGAGGTCGGTAAAAGGAGCCAATTATCAACCTAGCTCGGCTGTTGAGTGTACCCTCCACCCACAATAGTTCACAGGAACCGTCCACCACTTCTACTTCACTACACAGGATAAACTACTACTAACAGCGACGAACCACTCCACCACCGGTTGCATGCACGCTATCCTTTCTAAAGCACCGTCTGTACCTATAACGATTGCAGCTTCGGCGCTTTCTATCAGCGCTTGACGTTCCGGTACTTTACCAACGCAGAGCTTCGACAGTTGACAATTACAATACCGATTGCCGCTTGGTCCCCGCATGTCCTGACCTTGCCCCGCGCCCGTTGCCCTTTCCGTACTTGCCCAAGGGCCATCCAACCTAAACAGAACCGCCCAGCCCACGCCACACAACCCCTGCTACCCGTGTAGCCGCTTGTTGCGTATAGTGGACTCCACCTAAGACTATATAACATAACATGCCCTAAGGCATTCGCGGTGTACACCACCCTAAGGTGAGGTTAGGTTAGGTGGACGTGGGTTAGGTTAAGGGTTACAGTTAGGTTAAGCGTCAAAGTTAGGTTAAGCGTTCGGACGTGAGGCGTCAGGTGGCCGCACCTACCTTTACGGCCGGACATCTTAGGTTAGAGGTTAGGTTAGGTTAAGGCGCCGAGAGGTCCGCGGTCAGGTTACGTTCACCTTCGGGCGCCACACGTAGGTTTCAAAGGTGTGTCGGTCGGTCGTCGGCAAGCCGCAAAAACTACAGACGACGTCGACCAAACCGCCGCAAGACCGAGCAGGAGGCAGATATAAAACACACACACACACACACACACACACACACACACACACACACAAAAACAAAATTTAAACACCACCCACCGGCCAAAGGGCACCAAAAACCACAAACCCGAGCACCACGTCGACCAGAGGCAACCCGCCGCTCACGCGACATGGCTGGCAACTAAGGGGCAAACGGCAACGGCGCTTTCCGCACCGGGCCGGATGCACGTACGACAACACCGCTACCCGTACGCAGGCCTCCCATTGCACACAGCCGCTCTGTGTTTGAACATCATCAATGGCGCGCCCGCGGCTCGTCGCGGGCGCAGCCATAACGCCGCCACTTTTGCACCAACACATTCACGCACCGCAAAACAGCTCGCCGACACAGCACAGCCGACAAAACAAAAACAACCCGCGAGACGGGGGCGACAAACGACAACGATAACAACAACAACAGCAGCAAACAACTCGCACCAAGCGTCCAACAGGTAACAAACGGACAAGCACAGCCTCTGCTAACGGCCACGACGCCAGCGGCACACTGCTCCTTTCCCGCCACACTCGATTTCACAACGCACGCACGCGACCCCGTCAACGACACCGACACGACACACGACGGGCTCCCTTCCCGCAACCTACACCTTTCCGCCACTACGCACAGCTCCACCCGACGCGCCCGTCGCAACGACACTACTGCACGCACTATCCACCCGCCTCCTCCTCTCCCCCCCCCCCCCTTCCCGTACACAACAACACAGCCAAAAACAACACTCACGACCCAAACATACTAACGACATGGCACGTGCATCGGCGCACACCCCAACCAGTCACCGTCGACAACCACACGCAAGGCACGAAACCGGCGTCCTTCCACGTTGCCATCAAAGCTGCACAAACAACCACAGGAGGAACCACCAACAACGGCCCGCCCGCCCGCCCGCCCGCCCGCCCCAATATTCTCCCACCCTCACCTCACGCCGCAACCACCAAACGCACATTCCCGCTCGCTACCACACACCTCTCGGCAGCCGCTTCGCAAACACATGACGTGACGTGACATCATCACATCACGGGCTACGCACGCACACCGACCCACTTTCCTGCCCTTCGCCCTCTTCTTTCCGACGCCTGCCTTCGGCCGAGCACACGTACGTGGCACAACGCCCAACACAGTCACACACAGTCGACAGGCGCACGCCCAGGCACGCAACGACGCAGCGCAGCAAAGGCGCCCGCAACACATACCTCCTCTCTCTTCTCGCCGCCGCCGCCGACCGCCAGCCAGCCAGCCAGCCAGCCAGCCAGCCAGCCACTCGCAATGTGCACTGCCAACCAGCCACACGTCCACCGCGCCGCCTCCGACCACCCGCCAGGGGGCGCTCACGTCCGCGACAACAGCGCGGCCCGCCGCCGGGCGGGCCCAGCCGAACCCAGCCCAGCCGGCGCGCGCTGCTCTGCACTCGGCGCGCCACACATCCTGCTGCAGACCGGGCTCGTCTCTCTGTACGCGTCTGCCCGCATCTCGTCTTCCTGCGCATCAACACAACGAGGCCGCGTGAGCAAACCACCCCCCCCCCCCCCCCCGTCACAACGCCACATCACACACTGCCTTGTCTACCGCCGAAATGCACTCACCAGCCATCCGCTTCGTCTTCGTCTTGTTTACTCGTTGTTGTTGCAGCGGCGCACACAGCCCCGGCCGGCCGCATCCGAGGGTGGCCCGCCGCCAGCGTCTCCTCCTTGGGCACAGGTGCGGTGCCGTGCCGTGCCGTGCCGTGGCCGCCCATCCATCCAACCGCACGCATTTGCTGGCCGCCTCTGCTGCAGAAGAAGACAAAAAACGAAACGTACAAACATACACGCACCCACAGCGTGGCCACACACGGACGGGACCGACAGGCTCCAAGGCGACCAAAGGATAAAAACAAAATAAAAAAACAAAAACAAAAAGACGCAAAGCAAGCAACAAGCACAGGCTGTCGCCTCGCGCCTCTGTCCTTCCGCCCCCGCCCTTCTCTCCCACCACATGCCCACAAACACCACCGCCTCCCCCTCCCCGCACCTCCACATTCGCCCCCTCCATTTGTTCCTTTCTCGCTCTTCCCTTCTGTGTGTCTGCGTGCGTGCGCGGGCGGCGCCTCTCAACATCCGCCGGCCGTCCGTCCCGTTTTCGCCGTACCACACACGCCACCGCCTCCTCCCCGTCCACCACCGCCGCCCCTGTCCGCCCCGCACAACACCATACACCGCTGCTTGTCCTGGCCGTTGCCACCAAAGGCGCCAGCCGCAAACCGCGCCAACGCCGCAGCGCGCGTGCGTCCTTCCTTCTCCGTGCCGACGCGGCCTCTATTCCCGCACCCATTCGGCCGACGACACAGCCGTTGGGCTCCGCACTGCGCGTACCGGCGTTACGCACGCACACCCACCCCCCTCGCGAACGCACGACTCATTGTCTTTGTTGTTTCTCCTCTTTCTTAACGTCTTTGTTTGTTGTTTGTTGTTTGTTTTGTTTTTTGTTTTTTGTTTTTTTTTTTCGTTTTTCCCCACCGCCACATGTGACACAATGCCGCCCTCCACCTTTCGTTCGTGGTTGCTTGCTTGCTTGCTTTGTTTCTCTTTCTCATTGGTACACGTCCGACGCGCTCCATTTCCACCACACCACGGCCATCAGCCTCCTCAACGGGCAGGCGCAGTGTGCCATTCTCCGGCGCACAAGCACACCGCGCGGTACTGGCGCGGCTCGCTCTCCTCGCCCCCACGCCACGCCACGCCACGCCACCGGTGCGCAGCAGCACATGTGATGTCTCGCAACACGACACGCGGTGCGCACACCCCGACCACGCGGCTCTAAAGGCATGGCACCGGCGACATGCGCCGCCCCAGCCACGCATCCGTCGTCTCACGTTGTTCACTGCCAGCCGCGTCGGAGGCTACAACCGCAACCACCACAACAACGGTCCCCCTCCCGGCAACACATTTGTTGCACAAACAAACACAACCGCCGAGCGCAGCGCGAACCACCCACACGCGCCCTCCGCGTCTCCTTTCTCCTTTCGCCCCCTCCCATCTCCCGAATATGCCAGCAGCGCAGCGTTACGCGTGCCCCTCACCCGTCCACACTACCGCGAAACGAACACGCCTTCCGGGCCACCTGCAAGGGCACGCCCACCACCAAATACTGCCGTATTCACGGACGCAGTTCGCAACACGCAACGCACTCTCCACCTACCTTCTTTCTCTCGTCCCTTCTCTTTAAAAACAAAACAAACACACAAACCAACCACGGCTAACACACTTTTTCGCGACACCTTTGACTGCGTTATCTCGACCGTGACGGCAGCTATCGACCATCCATTCCCCACTACACACACACACACATCATTCGCTACACCGCACACGAAACGGCAAGGGCAAGGCACTCTCTCATAGATTCTTCCTCCGAGCCATATCGGGCGAACGTTGCATCCGGGAAGGCAATGCAATTCAGCCGTCACCACGGCCGACACTTGCAGCCGCGCCGTAAACGCATGTCAGTGCGGCTGCAATGCACGGGAACGTTCCGTTGCTCTAGACAGCGCCTCTCCGTTTTTCCCCTGTCTCGTTTTCCGGTGATTGCTTCTCCTTCTTCTTTTTCTTCGTTTCGTTTCGTTTTATTATTTTCGTTCCCCTCCTCCACCATTGTTTCCGTCCCCACAGTTTTTTTTTTTTTTTTTGCTCATTCCACACGTTCTGCCCAGACAAGACATGACATCCGACCGATCACAGTCAGCCTTTCGTCACCGTTCGCAGCGCCGACGGTGCCACAGTGAGACGGGTGTTCAGACCGACACGTTGCCATGATGCCCATAGACAGCTACTCAGGGCCGCCGGATCGGATCACATCACCGACAAACCGGCCATTTCACCGGGGGACACAGACAACCGCGTGTACGCCCATAACAACAAACAACGGCCGTCGTCGTCTACCGTCACTGAACCGAACACACGTGCACCTTGAATGACGACACCGGCGTGCGTGCGCACAACAATCAATCATTCAAATCAACTGCAGAAACGGCTATCAAAATCAAGGGCCAAATAAATGGGTACACCACCGTGCGTGTCGCCTACCCCACCCGCCCGTACAATTCTTGCGTCTTCTTAATGACTAGTAAAGACACGTCCATTTTTTTTTTTTTTTTTAAAACGTCACCAACACACCTCCACGCCGTACAGCAAAGGGAATAGTAGACGGCAACACAACATTTCACCCTCGCCATCATGTATGTATGATGTGACAACAAACAAACCCGCAGACGGCCCTAACGGTGACATCCAACAATCGCGAGGGGTTTCAATTGCAGTCACGTGACTAACCGGGCAGACAGAGACAAAGAAAGGAAAGGAATCAGCGACACAGACAACACCTCCTGTCTGTGTGTCGACAAACAACCAACCAACCAACCAACCACGCCACGACTCGCGAGCACGCATAACCACCACCACCACCACCACCAGCTGCTTCGCAACCAACCAAACCGGGTAGCTATGC
Organism: Schistocerca nitens; assembly: GCF_023898315.1. NCBI lineage: Eukaryota > Metazoa > Arthropoda > Insecta > Orthoptera > Acrididae > Schistocerca > Schistocerca nitens. The sequence continues at coordinate 14,105 of NW_026046017.1, forward strand.
GCCGCCTCACACAAACAACAATTCCGCTCTTCCCGCAAAGGCAATTTGGTGGCCCTGAAAAGGGCCGTTTTGCCGCTCTCGCAACGGAGGGGAGCTCCCTAGAGCCTTAACCCCCTCACTTGGAGCTCGTGTACTTGGTCACCGCCTTCGTGCCCTCGCTCACGGCGTGCTTGGCCAGCTCGCCAGGCAGCAAGAGCCGCACAGCCGTCTGGATCTCGCGGGACGTGATGGTCGAGCGCTTGTTGTAGTGCGCCAGGCGAGACGCCTCGGCCGCAATGCGCTCGAAAATGTCGTTCACGAAGCTGTTCATGATGCTCATCGCCTTCGACGAGATGCCCGTGTCGGGGTGCACCTGCTTCAGCACCTTGTAGATGTAGATGGCATAGCTCTCCTTCCTCTTGCGCTTCTTCTTCTTGTCGCCCTTCGAAATGTTCTTCTGCGCCTTGCCAGCCTTCTTGGCGGCCTTCCCGCTAGTCTTGGGCGGCATCTCGAACGTACAACAGCAAGCAGCAAGCGCTCCGCTCTAGTCAGCGTCTCCCCACACAGTGGCACCCGCCGCTACCGCAACACCCCACCTTTACCAGCTCGCCCTGTTGCGGCCGCCGACCAATGGGGCGCGCGCGAAACCGGCCGCCGCACCCGAGCCCATAAAGGGACCCCCACCCTAGTCCCGCCGCCACGCACTCCGCTGCTCGACTCGCTGCGGCTCGCACCGTTACGTTACGTGTTTCAACTAGCCAAACGCCATGTCCGGACGCGGAAAGGGAGGCAAAGTCAAGGGCAAGTCAAAGTCCCGCTCAAGCAGGGCTGGGCTCCAGTTCCCGGTCGGCAGAATCCACCGCCTCCTGCGCAAGGGAAACTACGCCGAGCGCGTCGGCGCCGGGGCGCCCGTCTACCTCGCCGCCGTCATGGAGTACCTCGCGGCTGAGGTGCTCGAGCTGGCCGGAAACGCGGCCCGCGACAACAAGAAGACGCGCATCATCCCGCGCCACCTGCAGCTCGCCATCCGCAACGACGAGGAGCTCAACAAGCTCTTGTCGGGCGTCACCATCGCACAGGGTGGTGTCCTGCCCAACATCCAGGCCGTCCTGCTGCCAAAGAAGACCGAGAAGAAGGCCTAAACAGAGAGCGCGGCGCTGCGCTTGCGTGCTCCCTGCACGCAAACGCGCCTGCCTTTGCCTTGCCGGCTCGGCTCACAACAATCGGCCCTTTTCAGGGCCACCACACAAACCTACGTCCAAAGCAAAGTTTCCGTCGTCCGTGCTCGCCGCACTTTACACAACACGTCCACATACATACATTGCACAGCCAGCGCCGGCGCACGTCCGCCATCTTGTCCACAGCCCGTGTGGCCGAACGCGCACACATTTTGTCGTTTCTCTCTTTTTGTCTTTTTTGTTTCTGCACCCCTCCGCGCACGCACAGAGTCGCGTTCCAAACGACAACGACATCAATACACCGATAATGTGATGATCATTGTTAGCATTATAATGTTTCAATTAAAGGGGCGCGCGTGGCACAGACAAAAAAAACCAAACAGCTGATCCGATCGATCGATCGATCGATCCGGCCCGCCCGCCTATGCCCACGCCACAAACAAACAACAAACCACGCACACACTGGACTCAGCCGCGCCCATCGCGTCAAACTCAAAAACTAACGCACGCGCAGCAGCAACAACAACAACAACACGCACAGGCAACACAGACTCTTTCGCACTTTTCAATCTCCGAACAGTGTGGTGGCCCTGAAAAGGGCCGTTTTCGTCTCTCCCACCAAGCACGGGCACGGCACGGCCGCGGGAAGGCCACAACGCAGCACAGCACACCGGCTGGCTGGCTGCCTGCCTGCCTAACCGCCGAAACCGTACAGGGTGCGCCCCTGCCTCTTCAGGGCGTACACCACGTCCATGGCCGTCACAGTCTTGCGCTTGGCGTGCTCAGTGTACGTCACCGCGTCGCGGATCACGTTCTCCAGGAACACCTTCAGCACTCCGCGGGTCTCCTCGTAGATCAGACCAGAGATGCGCTTCACGCCGCCCCTGCGAGCCAGGCGGCGGATGGCGGGCTTCGTGATGCCCTGGATGTTGTCGCGCAACACCTTGCGGTGCCGCTTGGCGCCACCCTTGCCCAGCCCCTTTCCTCCCTTGCCGCGGCCTGTCATTCTTCTTCCTTCCTCCTCCTCAAAGCAAGCAAGCGAAAAAACACAAGCGCCAGCTCCTCACCCGGCGCTAGCGAGTCGGCTACGGTGCGAGCTCTCTGCCGCCGCCCCCCTATATAGACTCTGGCCCGCCCTCCCCCCACCACGCGCACCGAGGGCATATAAGCGCGGCGCGGGGCCGGGCCCGCTCGGCGGACGCTGGAGACTGCGGACGGAGCGCACGGGCACGCTGTACACGTGGCAGCAGAAGAAGCCGGCGCGCACGCACCTCCACACGCAGGCGAACATGGCTGCACGCAGGAAGGGCAGCAAGATTGCGGCCGCGATCGAACTCCTTGTCGATGCGATCGGGAAGGACCGCGGTCGCAGTCGCCGCCACAAGAAGAAGCAGCGCACTGAGCAGCAATGCTTCAAGTGCCAGAAGATGGGGCACATCGCCAAAGTGTGCAGGGGCACTCCAGCGTGTTTGAAGTGTGCCGAGGCACACGACACACGCGACTGCACCAAGCCTCGCGACGCGGCTGCCAAGTGCGTGAATTGCGGCGGTGCCCACGCCGCAAACTCGCGCAGCTGCGCCTACGTGCGGGGCTACAGAGACAAGATGGCCGCCCCACGCCCAGCAGAGGTGCCTGGCGTCGAGACGGACGTCCCGCCCCCCCGTTCCCGCGGGGGTGGCGGACCGTGCCGTCGCGAAGCCACCACAGACGACGCACTGGCCGCCTTCCACACGGCCCTCGCGGCCGAGAGGGCCGCCATGAGGGAGGAGCTCGTGGCTGTTCACCGCCAGCTGCAACAGCTGCGTGAGGAGCTGCGGGTCCTCAGGAAGACGCCAAACCCCACTGCGAGTCGGCCAACGGGGGTCGACGCCTCCACCCAGACGGTGCCACCCGAGCCGCCAGTTGATGTGACGGGCGGCGCGGAGGCACCTATGGAGATCGAAGTGGTGCAGCCTGCTCTCCCTCCTGACGGGGAGGTCGAGCCGCGGGCTCACGACGAGGAGACGCACACGGAGACACCCCCAGCTGCCGCGGCGGAGACAGAAGGCCGGCCGCTCAGTACGGACCTCAGCTTGGACCCTGTGCTGCAGGTGTTCGCGTCTCTTCATAACGGGACATACCAGTTCTCCCGTCCAGTCACTCCACCCCACAGGACGAAGACCACTTCTTCGCAACCCGAAGAAGCGGTAACAGACGAAGAGCTGCCCCTCCCGCTCCCAGACGAGCGGAGCGTGCAGCCTTTCCTCAAGAAGATCGTGGCGTCGCTGAAGGACGGGTCGTACCCTCACGGGGACAACCCATACCCCTTCACGCCGGCGCCCGCGAAGCCACCACCGCCTCACCAACCGTGTGACCTCAAACACATGCGTTGCATCTTGCATGAGGCCGTAACCAGGAAGGAGCTGAAATTGCTCAACAGCCGCCCCATCTTCACCCCTTCGGACTGGGAACACATCACCCGGGTCACAGAGAAGTGGGTGAAGGAGGAGTGGCGCTCCGGCAGGCGTCAGCCTGCTCCAGAAGACATACCAATGCACAACTACTTCGCTAGTCTAAACTCAGCGGGGTAGCCGAGGCCGATTCCAACGAGAGGCCACAAATACAACAACAGAGGAATCAAGGAGGAACAGCAGCACTGCTGCTTAGCCTCCACCATCTCCGGACTGAGGAGGTCCGTGATTTTCAAGCGAAGCGAAGCGAAGCGCGCGGGCCCGTTGTCAAGGCAGCACCGGACGCTTCGTGTACCGCACGCACCTCCACGCCGCTAACCGCTATGGCCCGCACAAAGCAAACGGCCCGCAAGTCCACCGGCGGAAAGGCGCCGCGCAAACAGCTCGCCACCAAGGCGGCGAGGAAGAGCGCGCCCGCCACCGGCGGCGTCAAGAAGCCCCACCGCTACAGGCCGGGCACCGTCGCCCTGCGGGAAATCAGGCGCTACCAGAAGAGCACAGAGCTGCTCATCCGCAAGCTGCCGTTCCAGCGCCTAGTGCGCGAGATCGCCCAGGACTTCAAGACCGACCTGCGCTTCCAGAGCTCCGCAGTCATGGCCCTGCAGGAGGCCAGCGAGGCCTACCTCGTCGGCCTCTTCGAAGACACCAACCTGTGCGCAATCCACGCCAAGCGCGTCACCATCATGCCCAAGGACATCCAGCTCGCGCGCCGCATCCGCGGCGAGCGCGCCTAGAAACCGCGCCGCGCACGCGCACGCGCGCCCGCCCAACAAAAACGGCCCTTTTCAGGGCCACTAACATCTCTCCGTCGCGAGCAAAACTTTTGTCGGTCTTGCCGCCCCGCAAAACAACAACAACCAATTCCCCTCCCGTCCACAGCCGCTCTCGCCAACAATCGACGTCACTCCCATCCCTCACAATACACACACACACACACACACACACAACAGCCGGACGACGTCACCACACACCACGGGTGGCTGGCCGCCGCCGTCTCCGAGGCGCGCGCACGCTACGCTACACTACAACGTCAACGCCACCGCGCCTTCCCAATTCCCGCCGGCCACTTCCACGTCTCACGTCCCCCCGCCGCTTTGAGACAGAGAGAGACACAACACACACACAAAAGACACGACATCCGCAAAGCAAGCAAACACACAAACAAACAAGAGTCTCCAGAAACATACATGAGCAACCAAACGTCGGCCGCCGCAAAAAAAAAAAAAAAACAACTACAACAACAACAAAAACAAATAAAATAAAATAAAAAGACCAACAAACGGCCACAACCGCTCCGCTACCGCGCGCCGCCGCCTACCGCCACCGGCACCACAATCCAACCACCACGGCACGCAAACAGTACCCACAAGGGTCACACACAACCAACCAACCAACCACACCGGCGCATGCACGACAATCAACGCCTTCCCGACGTCCTTTGATGGCCCTGAGAAGGGCCGTTTTGGGCCGCGCGACAGCCGCAGCCGTGCCATCGCGCGCCACTAAGACGACGCGGGGGAGGGCGGTGGGGGACGACGGCGTCAAGCGCCAACCCCTCTCCCTTGCCTTTCTTTAACGTTACTACTTTACTTCTTCTTCTTGGGCGACGCCTTCGCCTTAGACGGCGTCGTCGCCTTCTTCGGGCGCGGCGCCTTCGGCTTCTTCGTCGGAACCTTGGCGGCCTTCTTCGCCTTCGACGGCGACTTGGCCTTGGCCGGCTTGGCCGCAGCCGCCTTCTTCGCACCCGCGGGAGCCGCCGACGCCGCAGACGCCTTCTTGGCGGCGCCCGCCTTCCGACCGGTCGCCGCCTTCACGCCACCAGCCTTCTTTGCGCCGGCCGCGCGGCCGCCCTTCTTCTCCTTGCTGGCCGGAGCGGCGCGCTTCTTCTTCGCACCGCCGGCACGGGCCTTGCCGCCCTCGGCCGCCCCGCCGCCGGCGCCGGCAAGCTTGAAAGAGCCGGACGCGCCCTTCCCCTTCGTCTGCACCAGCTCGCCAGCCACGACGGCCGACTTGAGGTACTTCTTGATAAAGGGCGCCAGCTTCTCCGCGTCCAGCTTGTAGTGCGCGGCAATGTACTTCTTGATCGCCTGCAGCGACGAGCCGCCGCGCTCCTTCAGACTCTTGATGGCGGCCGTCACCATCTCAGAGGTGCGCGGGTGCGCAGGCTTGGCGCGCGGCTTCTTCGCAGACGCCGCAGACTTGGCCTTCTTCGTCGTGCCGGTGGCGGCGGGTGCCGCAGCAGTCTCGTTCGTAGCCGCCTGATCTGCCATTATTTCGACGGACGACGCGCGTACACACAACAACAGAACAGCGAGAGAGCGGCGAGCACGGCAGAGAATAGCCGCCGCGCCGCCAGGCCCAGCCAGTGTCGCGGGCGGGCGCGGACGGCCGAGAGAGCGGCCGCCACTCTGCGCGCCGCCGCGCCGCGCCTCCCGCGCTTGCTACCGCCCAACGTCCGACAGCCTGTGCGGACCAGCCCCAAACCTGCGCCGCAACCACCCGCGCCATTCAAACCACCGAGGATGGGGCTACACACGGCCACACCACAGTCGCCAACCAGTCGCCACGGCAGCGCCGCAAACCACGGCCAAACTGCAGCTACCGCGCGCCACAGCCTGGCTCGGCCCGCCGAGAATCGCCGCCCCCGCCCAAATGCCGCCCCCACAGCCCCAGCCGACGACCCGCCACAATGGCCAAACCTTCGGCAAAACTGGCGCACCGTCGCCGCGCCAGCCCGGCCAGCGCGGCCGCCGCCACAGCCACACAAGCGGAGGCGTGCGGCGATGACGGCCGTGCAAACGCACCTCCGCCGCCCCATCGCCCTCCCACCGTTTCCCGATCGGCCCGCGGCCGTCGGGCCACCTCGCCCGCCAACATTCGCGCCCGTTTCTCACAACATTGCCCGCCGCAAAACAAAAACGAGCGCCGCCTGCGCAACATGGGCACCGGCCAACCGAGGCGCCGCCGCCCCTCGCCGCTTTCAGCGAGGGTGGCTAACCGCCATCCGCAACTACAGACGCACCGAATCTGCCTTCATCAAAAGCACACACCGACAGCCGACCTCTAACATTTAGACTCCGCAAGCCACCCAACGGTGTGTGGCGGAGGGCACTTCACGTGCCAATGTCATTTACCTCCCTTTGCTGTTCCAGTCGCGTATGGTTCGCGGGACGAACCGACAGTCTGCAAAAAAAAAAAAAAAACGCCTCCGTGCGCGCTCGAATCTCTCTAACCACATCCATTCGTGATCTCCTCGGGAGGTATACGCAATATATTCGATACCCCATCCAGAAACGCAATATCTCGAAACCTGGCGAGCAAGCTACACCGCGATGCAGAGCGCCTCTATTGCAGAGTCTGCCGCGTGGGTTTGTTAAACATCTCCGTAACGCTATCACGGTTACCAAATGACCCTGCGACGAAACGTTGGATCGTCTCCGTCGCCTCCGTCAACGCGACCTGGTACGGATCCCACACTGATGGGCAACACGCACGTATAGGTCGAACGAACGGGTGTTTTGTAAGCCACCTCCTCCTTTGTTGATGGACGACATTTGCTACGCATTCTCCCAATAAATCGCAACCTGGTACCCGCCTTACCAACAATTACTTTTGTTTGTTTTTTTTTTTTGTTTTTTTTTTTTAATATGATGATCATCCCACTCCCAATCACTCCGCACGCATACTCCCAGATATTTTACAGACGTAACTGCTACCAGTGTTTGTCCCGCTATCATATACTCAATCATACAATAAAGGGTCCTTCTTTCTATATTATTCGCAATACATGTTAAGGGACAGTTGCCACTCCCTGCACCACGTGCCTATCCGCTGCAGATCGTCCTGCATTTTTCGCTGCAACTTCTCTGTATACTACAGCATCATCCGCGAAAAGACGCATGCAACGTCCGACACTATCTACTAGGTCATTTATATACATTGTGTGTGAAGAGCAATGGGTCCCATAACACTCCCCTGTGGCACGCCAGAGGTTACTTTAACGTCTGTAGACGTCTCTCCATTGATAACACAACATGCTGTGTTCTGTTTGCTACAATCTCTTCAGTCCAGCCACACACTTGGTCCGACATTCTGCAGACACTTACTTTGTTTATCAGGCGACAGTGCGGAACTGTATCGAACGCCCTCCTTCCGGATGTCAACCAAAATGGCATCTACCTGGGAGCCTGTATCTAATATTTTCTGGGTCCCATGAACAAATAAAGCGCGTTGGGTCTCACACGATCGCTGTTTCCGGAATCCATGTTGATTCCTACATAGTAGACACTGGGTTTCCAAAAAACGACATGCTACTACTCGAGCATAAAACATGTTCTCAAATTCTACAACCGATCGACGTCACAGATATAGGGCCTATAGTTTTGCGCATCTGCTCGACGACCCTTCTTCAAGCCCGGGACTACCTGTGCTCTTTTCCAATCATTTGGAACCCTCCGTTCCTCTAGAGACTTGCGGTACACGGCTGTTAGGAGGTTCTGTCGCGTACTCTGTGTAGAATCGAATTGGTATCCCGTCGGGTCCAGTGGACGTTCCTCTGTTGAGTGATTCCAGTTGCTTTTCTATTCCTCCTTGGACACTTATTTCGATGTCAGCCATTTTTTCGTTTGTGCGAGAAGGAACTGCAGTGCGGTCGTCCTCCGTGACACAGCTTTTGGAAACAGGTGTTTAGTATTTCACAGCTTTACGCGTGTCATCCTCTGTTTCGAGCCGCTTACTACTGATTCAACGTACGACCACAACGTCCTAGGATTTGATTTGATTTCCTGTCACGTCGGTACATGGAATTGTACTTTCGCATTCACCGGACGCTTCACGCATAGCCCTCCTTACGCTAACTTTGGACATCGTTTAGCGTCTGTTTGTCTGAGAGGTTTTGGCTGCGTTTCAACTTTGAGTGAAGCTCTCTTTGCTTTCGCTATAGTTTCCTAAACTTTGGTTGTTGTACCGCGGTGGGTTTTTCCCATCCCTCGCAGTTTTACTCGGCACGTACCTGTCTAAGACGCATTTTACGATTGCCTTGCACTTTCTCCATAAACACTCAACATTGTCAGTGTCGGAGCAGACATTTGCGTTTGCATCTGCCTGGTAGTCTCAAATCTGCCTTCTATTACTCTTGCTAAACAGATAAACCTTCCTCCCTTTTTTTTTTTTTTTTTGTTTTTTTTTTTGTTTTTTTGTTTGTATATTCCTACTAACGTCCATATTCAGCGATGCTGCAACGGCCTCTTGTTCACTGGGTCCCTGTTCTGCACATACAGAGTCGACAAGTTCGGGGTCTGTTTGTCATCGGTAGGTCCACGATGTTATCTCCACGAGTCGGTTCTCTCTCTGTTTAATTGCTCGCGGCATTTTTCGTTCGGATGGTGCACTCAGTATACTGTCACTCGATGCTCTGTCCCTACCACCCGTCCTGAACATCTGGCACATTGAAATCTCCACCTAAGACTGTAACACGCTGCGGAAAGGAAAATGTATGTCCACATTTTCTCTCACTTGTTCGGCCACTAATGCTGCTGAGTCGCGAGGTCGGTAAAAGGAGCCAATTATCAACCTAGCTCGGCTGTTGAGTGTACCCTCCACCCACAATAGTTCACAGGAACCGTCCACCACTTCTACTTCACTACACAGGATAAACTACTACTAACAGCGACGAACCACTCCACCACCGGTTGCATGCACGCTATCCTTTCTAAAGCACCGTCTGTACCTATAACGATTGCAGCTTCGGCGCTTTCTATCAGCGCTTGACGTTCCGGTACTTTACCAACGCAGAGCTTCGACAGTTGACAATTACAATACCGATTGCCGCTTGGTCCCCGCATGTCCTGACCTTGCCCCGCGCCCGTTGCCCTTTCCGTACTTGCCCAAGGGCCATCCAACCTAAACAGAACCGCCCAGCCCACGCCACACAACCCCTGCTACCCGTGTAGCCGCTTGTTGCGTATAGTGGACTCCACCTAAGACTATATAACATAACATGCCCTAAGGCATTCGCGGTGTACACCACCCTAAGGTGAGGTTAGGTTAGGTGGACGTGGGTTAGGTTAAGGGTTACAGTTAGGTTAAGCGTCAAAGTTAGGTTAAGCGTTCGGACGTGAGGCGTCAGGTGGCCGCACCTACCTTTACGGCCGGACATCTTAGGTTAGAGGTTAGGTTAGGTTAAGGCGCCGAGAGGTCCGCGGTCAGGTTACGTTCACCTTCGGGCGCCACACGTAGGTTTCAAAGGTGTGTCGGTCGGTCGTCGGCAAGCCGCAAAAACTACAGACGACGTCGACCAAACCGCCGCAAGACCGAGCAGGAGGCAGATATAAAACACACACACACACACACACACACACACACACACACACACAAAAACAAAATTTAAACACCACCCACCGGCCAAAGGGCACCAAAAACCACAAACCCGAGCACCACGTCGACCAGAGGCAACCCGCCGCTCACGCGACATGGCTGGCAACTAAGGGGCAAACGGCAACGGCGCTTTCCGCACCGGGCCGGATGCACGTACGACAACACCGCTACCCGTACGCAGGCCTCCCATTGCACACAGCCGCTCTGTGTTTGAACATCATCAATGGCGCGCCCGCGGCTCGTCGCGGGCGCAGCCATAACGCCGCCACTTTTGCACCAACACATTCACGCACCGCAAAACAGCTCGCCGACACAGCACAGCCGACAAAACAAAAACAACCCGCGAGACGGGGGCGACAAACGACAACGATAACAACAACAACAGCAGCAAACAACTCGCACCAAGCGTCCAACAGGTAACAAACGGACAAGCACAGCCTCTGCTAACGGCCACGACGCCAGCGGCACACTGCTCCTTTCCCGCCACACTCGATTTCACAACGCACGCACGCGACCCCGTCAACGACACCGACACGACACACGACGGGCTCCCTTCCCGCAACCTACACCTTTCCGCCACTACGCACAGCTCCACCCGACGCGCCCGTCGCAACGACACTACTGCACGCACTATCCACCCGCCTCCTCCTCTCCCCCCCCCCCCCCTTCCCGTACACAACAACACAGCCAAAAACAACACTCACGACCCAAACATACTAACGACATGGCACGTGCATCGGCGCACACCCCAACCAGTCACCGTCGACAACCACACGCAAGGCACGAAACCGGCGTCCTTCCACGTTGCCATCAAAGCTGCACAAACAACCACAGGAGGAACCACCAACAACGGCCCGCCCGCCCGCCCGCCCGCCCGCCCCAATATTCTCCCACCCTCACCTCACGCCGCAACCACCAAACGCACATTCCCGCTCGCTACCACACACCTCTCGGCAGCCGCTTCGCAAACACATGACGTGACGTGACATCATCACATCACGGGCTACGCACGCACACCGACCCACTTTCCTGCCCTTCGCCCTCTTCTTTCCGACGCCTGCCTTCGGCCGAGCACACGTACGTGGCACAACGCCCAACACAGTCACACACAGTCGACAGGCGCACGCCCAGGCACGCAACGACGCAGCGCAGCAAAGGCGCCCGCAACACATACCTCCTCTCTCTTCTCGCCGCCGCCGCCGACCGCCCGCCAGCCAGCCAGCCAGCCAGCCAGCCAGCCAGCCAGCCACTCGCAATGTGCACTGCCAACCAGCCACACGTCCACCGCGCCGCCTCCGACCACCCGCCAGGGGGCGCTCACGTCCGCGACAACAGCGCGGCCCGCCGCCGGGCGGGCCCAGCCGAACCCAGCCCAGCCGGCGCGCGCTGCTCTGCACTCGGCGCGCCACACATCCTGCTGCAGACCGGGCTCGTCTCTCTGTACGCGTCTGCCCGCATCTCGTCTTCCTGCGCATCAACACAACGAGGCCGCGTGAGCAAACCACCCCCCCCCCCCCCCCCGTCACAACGCCACATCACACACTGCCTTGTCTACCGCCGAAATGCACTCACCAGCCATCCGCTTCGTCTTCGTCTTGTTTACTCGTTGTTGTTGCAGCGGCGCACACAGCCCCGGCCGGCCGCATCCGAGGGTGGCCCGCCGCCAGCGTCTCCTCCTTGGGCACAGGTGCGGTGCCGTGCCGTGCCGTGCCGTGGCCGCCCATCCATCCAACCGCACGCATTTGCTGGCCGCCTCTGCTGCAGAAGAAGACAAAAAACGAAACGTACAAACATACACGCACCCACAGCGTGGCCACACACGGACGGGACCGACAGGCTCCAAGGCGACCAAAGGATAAAAACAAAATAAAAAAACAAAAACAAAAAGACGCAAAGCAAGCAACAAGCACAGGCTGTCGCCTCGCGCCTCTGTCCTTCCGCCCCCGCCCTTCTCTCCCACCACATGCCCACAAACACCACCGCCTCCCCCTCCCCGCACCTCCACATTCGCCCCCTCCATTTGTTCCTTTCTCGCTCTTCCCTTCTGTGTGTCTGCGTGCGTGCGCGGGCGGCGCCTCTCAACATCCGCCGGCCGTCCGTCCCGTTTTCGCCGTACCACACACGCCACCGCCTCCTCCCCGTCCACCACCGCCGCCCCTGTCCGCCCCGCACAACACCATACACCGCTGCTTGTCCTGGCCGTTGCCACCAAAGGCGCCAGCCGCAAACCGCGCCAACGCCACAGCGCGCGTGCGTCCTTCCTTCTCCGTGCCGACGCGGCCTCTATTCCCGCACCCATTCGGCCGACGACACAGCCGTTGGGCTCCGCACTGCGCGTACCGGCGTTACGCACGCACACCCACCCCCCTCGCGAACGCACGACTCATTGTCTTTGTTGTTTCTCCTCTTTCTTAACGTCTTTGTTTGTTGTTTGTTGTTTGTTTTGTTTTTTGTTTTTTGTTTTTTTTTTTCGTTTTTCCCCACCGCCACATGTGACACAATGCCGCCCTCCACCTTTCGTTCGTGGTTGCTTGCTTGCTTGCTTTGTTTCTCTTTCTCATTGGTACACGTCCGACGCGCTCCATTTCCACCACACCACGGCCATCAGCCTCCTCAACGGGCAGGCGCAGTGTGCCATTCTCCGGCGCACAAGCACACCGCGCGGTACTGGCGCGGCTCGCTCTCCTCGCCCCCACGCCACGCCACGCCACGCCACCGGTGCGCAGCAGCACATGTGATGTCTCGCAACACGACACGCGGTGCGCACACCCCGACCACGCGGCTCTAAAGGCATGGCACCGGCGACATGCGCCGCCCCAGCCACGCATCCGTCGTCTCACGTTGTTCACTGCCAGCCGCGTCGGAGGCTACAACCGCAACCACCACAACAACGGTCCCCCTCCCGGCAACACATTTGTTGCACAAACAAACACAACCGCCGAGCGCAGCGCGAACCACCCACACGCGCCCTCCGCGTCTCCTTTCTCCTTTCGCCCCCTCCCATCTCCCGAATATGCCAGCAGCGCAGCGTTACGCGTGCCCCTCACCCGTCCACACTACCGCGAAACGAACACGCCTTCCGGGCCACCTGCAAGGGCACGCCCACCACCAAATACTGCCGTATTCACGGACGCAGTTCGCAACACGCAACGCACTCTCCACCTACCTTCTTTCTCTCGTCCCTTCTCTTTAAAAACAAAACAAACACACAAACCAACCACGGCTAACACACTTTTTCGCGACACCTTTGACTGCGTTATCTCGACCGTGACGGCAGCTATCGACCATCCATTCCCCACTACACACACACACACATCATTCGCTACACCGCACACGAAACGGCAAGGGCAAGGCACTCTCTCATAGATTCTTCCTCCGAGCCATATCGGGCGAACGTTGCATCCGGGAAGGCAATGCAATTCAGCCGTCACCACGGCCGACACTTGCAGCCGCGCCGTAAACGCATGTCAGTGCGGCTGCAATGCACGGGAACGTTCCGTTGCTCTAGACAGCGCCTCTCCGTTTTTCCCCTGTCTCGTTTTCCGGTGATTGCTTCTCCTTCTTCTTTTTCTTCGTTTCGTTTCGTTTTATTATTTTCGTTCCCCTCCTCCACCATTGTTTCCGTCCCCACAGTTTTTTTTTTTTTTTTTGCTCATTCCACACGTTCTGCCCAGACAAGACATGACATCCGACCGATCACAGTCAGCCTTTCGTCACCGTTCGCAGCGCCGACGGTGCCACAGTGAGACGGGTGTTCAGACCGACACGTTGCCATGATGCCCATAGACAGCTACTCAGGGCCGCCGGATCGGATCACATCACCGACAAACCGGCCATTTCACCGGGGGACACAGACAACCGCGTGTACGCCCATAACAACAAACAACGGCCGTCGTCGTCTACCGTCACTGAACCGAACACACGTGCACCTTGAATGACGACACCGGCGTGCGTGCGCACAACAATCAATCATTCAAATCAACTGCAGAAACGGCTATCAAAATCAAGGGCCAAATAAATGGGTACACCACCGTGCGTGTCGCCTACCCCACCCGCCCGTACAATTCTTGCGTCTTCTTAATGACTAGTAAAGACACGTCCATTTTTTTTTTTTTTTTTAAAACGTCACCAACACACCTCCACGCCGTACAGCAAAGGGAATAGTAGACGGCAACACAACATTTCACCCTCGCCATCATGTATGTATGATGTGACAACAAACAAACCCGCAGACGGCCCTAACGGTGACATCCAACAATCGCGAGGGGTTTCAATTGCAGTCACGTGACTAACCGGGCAGACAGAGACAAAGAAAGGAAAGGAATCAGCGACACAGACAACACCTCCTGTCTGTGTGTCGACAAACAACCAACCAACCAACCAACCACGCCACGACTCGCGAGCACGCATAACCACCACCACCACCACCACCAGCTGCTTCGCAACCAACCAAACCGGGTAGCTATGCGCCGCCTCACACAAACAACAATTCCGCTCTTCCCGCAAAGGCAATTTGGTGGCCCTGAAAAGGGCCGTTTTGCCGCTCTCGCAACGGAGGGGAGCTCCCTAGAGCCTTAACCCCCTCACTTGGAGCTCGTGTACTTGGTCACCGCCTTCGTGCCCTCGCTCACGGCGTGCTTGGCCAGCTCGCCAGGCAGCAAGAGCCGCACAGCCGTCTGGATCTCGCGGGACGTGATGGTCGAGCGCTTGTTGTAGTGCGCCAGGCGAGACGCCTCGGCCGCAATGCGCTCGAAAATGTCGTTCACGAAGCTGTTCATGATGCTCATCGCCTTCGACGAGATGCCCGTGTCGGGGTGCACCTGCTTCAGCACCTTGTAGATGTAGATGGCATAGCTCTCCTTCCTCTTGCGCTTCTTCTTCTTGTCGCCCTTCGAAATGTTCTTCTGCGCCTTGCCAGCCTTCTTGGCGGCCTTCCCGCTAGTCTTGGGCGGCATCTCGAACGTACAACAGCAAGCAGCAAGCGCTCCGCTCTAGTCAGCGTCTCCCCACACAGTGGCACCCGCCGCTACCGCAACACCCCACCTTTACCAGCTCGCCCTGTTGCGGCCGCCGACCAATGGGGCGCGCGCGCAACCGGCCGCCGCACCCGAGCCCATAAAGGGACCCCCACCCTAGTCCCGCCGCCACGCACTCCGCTGCTCGACTCGCTGCGGCTCGCACCGTTACGTTACGTGTTTCAACTAGCCAAACGCCATGTCCGGACGCGGAAAGGGAGGCAAAGTCAAGGGCAAGTCAAAGTCCCGCTCAAGCAGGGCTGGGCTCCAGTTCCCGGTCGGCAGAATCCACCGCCTCCTGCGCAAGGGAAACTACGCCGAGCGCGTCGGCGCCGGGGCGCCCGTCTACCTCGCCGCCGTCATGGAGTACCTCGCGGCTGAGGTGCTCGAGCTGGCCGGAAACGCGGCCCGCGACAACAAGAAGACGCGCATCATCCCGCGCCACCTGCAGCTCGCCATCCGCAACGACGAGGAGCTCAACAAGCTCTTGTCGGGCGTCACCATCGCACAGGGTGGTGTCCTGCCCAACATCCAGGCCGTCCTGCTGCCAAAGAAGACCGAGAAGAAGGCCTAAACAGAGAGCGCGGCGCTGCGCTTGCGTGCTCCCTGCACGCAAACGCGCCTGCCTTTGCCTTGCCGGCTCGGCTCACAACAATCGGCCCTTTTCAGGGCCACCACACAAACCTACGTCCAAAGCAAAGTTTCCGTCGTCCGTGCTCGCCGCACTTTACACAACACGTCCACATACATACATTGCACAGCCAGCGCCGGCGCACGTCCGCCATCTTGTCCACAGCCCGTGTGGCCGAACGCGCACACATTTTGTCGTTTCTCTCTTTTTGTCTTTTTTGTTTCTGCACCCCTCCGCGCACGCACAGAGTCGCGTTCCAAACGACAACGACATCAATACACCGATAATGTGATGATCATTGTTAGCATTATAATGTTTCAATTAAAGGGGCGCGCGTGGCACAGACAAAAAAAACCAAACAGCTGATCCGATCGATCGATCGATCGATCCGGCCCGCCCGCCTATGCCCACGCCACAAACAAACAACAAACCACGCACACACTGGACTCAGCCGCGCCCATCGCGTCAAACTCAAAAACTAACGCACGCGCAGCAGCAACAACAACAACAACACGCACAGGCAACACAGACTCTTTCGCACTTTTCAATCTCCGAACAGTGTGGTGGCCCTGAAAAGGGCCGTTTTCGTCTCTCCCACCAAGCACGGGCACGGCACGGCCGCGGGAAGGCCACAACGCAGCACAGCACACCGGCTGGCTGGCTGCCTGCCTGCCTAACCGCCGAAACCGTACAGGGTGCGCCCCTGCCTCTTCAGGGCGTACACCACGTCCATGGCCGTCACAGTCTTGCGCTTGGCGTGCTCAGTGTACGTCACCGCGTCGCGGATCACGTTCTCCAGGAACACCTTCAGCACTCCGCGGGTCTCCTCGTAGATCAGACCAGAGATGCGCTTCACGCCGCCCCTGCGAGCCAGGCGGCGGATGGCGGGCTTCGTGATGCCCTGGATGTTGTCGCGCAACACCTTGCGGTGCCGCTTGGCGCCACCCTTGCCCAGCCCCTTTCCTCCCTTGCCGCGGCCTGTCATTCTTCTTCCTTCCTCCTCCTCAAAGCAAGCAAGCGAAAAAACACAAGCGCCAGCTCCTCACCCGGCGCTAGCGAGTCGGCTACGGTGCGAGCTCTCTGCCGCCGCCCCCCTATATAGACTCTGGCCCGCCCTCCCCCCACCACGCGCACCGAGGGCATATAAGCGCGGCGCGGGGCCGCGCGGGCCCCCATACCGAGTTAGTATTCCGCTGCTCGACTCGCTGCGACACACTTGCTCCTGTCACCGCGCACGTAACGCTATGGCTGTGGAACAGTTTGCCGCCGCACTAGAAGCTCTCCTCCAAGCGATGGGGTTCTCCGGCCGCCGCCAACGTCAGCTCCAGCGCAGGCGACCGCAGCGGACCAGGAAGGGCCTCCAGTGCTACAATTGCCAGCAACTGGGGCATACCGCGCGGGAGTGCACGAATGCCGTCGCGTGCTTGAAGTGCGCGGCGGCTCACGACACCCGCTGTTGTACGAAGCCTCGTGGAGTGGCCGGCAGATGCGCGAACTGCGGCGGGTCCCACGCCGCCAATTCGCGTAGCTGCGGCTACCTTCGAGCGTCACGCCGTCTGTCCGCCGCACCACGTCCTGCGGCGGCGTCCAGCGCCACGCCGGCCGCCCCGCCCTCCCGCTCTGGCGAGGGGTGCGAGCCGCGCCGTCTCGAAGCCGCCACCGACCACGCTATGGCCGGCTTCCAAGCCGCCTTTGCGGCCGAACGGGCCGCGCTGAAGGCGGAGCTCGCGGCCGTGCATCGCCAGCTCCAGCGGCTGCGCGATGAGCTGCGAGCCATCAAGAAGACGTCGGCGGTTCCCGCCGCCGCCCCGCCCGTGCCACGGCCGGTTGGGGTCGATGCGGCCACGCAGACATCCGTCGCTCCGTCCCCTGTCGCGACGCAAGTGGTTGCGCCCATGGACACCGACGATGTGCCGCCACGGACGTCCCAGTCGCTTCCGCCGTCTGCGAGCCACCGTGCTGTGGCAACGACCGCCTCCTCCCCTGCGGAGCAGTCGCTCGTCACGAGGTTGCAGCACCCCACGCAGACGTCGGCGGTTCCCGCCGCCGCCCCCCCCGTGCGTCGTCCGGAGGGGGTCGCCGCGACCCCGCCACCATCCGTCGCTCCCCCTCCCGCAGCAATGCGGGAGGTGGCGCCCATGGAAACGGAGGATGTACCGCCTCGGCTGCCCCCCCCTCAGGTGGCAGCCGCAAGCCATGGCACTCAGGCGCCTCCTGTCTCCTCGCACGATGAGAAGCTGACGCAGGAGAGGGGGATTCACCTACCATTCCCCGACGCGCACAACGTACAGGTCACGCTGAAGAACATTGCCTGGGCACTGAATAACTGGCCCGAACCCTTTAGCCAACCATACCCCTTCACCCCACCAGACCAGCCTATTCCTCCCCTCCCCCATCGACCGATCCCCATGCGCACGTACAGATACCGTGACGCGTTAATGGAGGTGCTCACCAAAAAGGAGTTAGCCGTGCTAAATTCACATCCCATCTTCACCCCTTCTCAATGGGATGCCTTAGTAGACCTTATAGACGTATTTGTGAAGGAAGAATACCGGTCTGGTAGGAGGAAGATGACCCGCGAAGCTATGGAAGCCATGGAAGACATCGCCCGTAAACAACGACAGTGCCAGTAATGTACGCCGTGCGAGGCCATCAGCACCGTAGCGGAGCCCCATGATACGCCCCACCGGCCAGTCACTTAGGCCGTTTCGTTTTCCATTTCTCTGACTGTCTCTCTTACTATCCTTTAACCTTTCTTTAAAAAAAAAAAAAAAAAAAAAAAAAAAAAAAAATGCACAACAAGCCATGCAGCCCTACAACGCCAAGAACTTTTTTCGCCACCCCGTCATGCCAGAAGGTGAAGCGCCTCGTGCGCTAGTACTTCGTTCCCAGTCGAGGATATCTTCCTCCTTATATTGTGCCGCTGCTGCCGCGCGGGCCCGTTGTCAAGGCAGCACCGGACGCTTCGTGTACCGCACGCACCTCCACGCCGCTAACCGCTATGGCCCGCACAAAGCAAACGGCCCGCAAGTCCACCGGCGGAAAGGCGCCGCGCAAACAGCTCGCCACCAAGGCGGCGAGGAAGAGCGCGCCCGCCACCGGCGGCGTCAAGAAGCCCCACCGCTACAGGCCGGGCACCGTCGCCCTGCGGGAAATCAGGCGCTACCAGAAGAGCACAGAGCTGCTCATCCGCAAGCTGCCGTTCCAGCGCCTAGTGCGCGAGATCGCCCAGGACTTCAAGACCGACCTGCGCTTCCAGAGCTCCGCAGTCATGGCCCTGCAGGAGGCCAGCGAGGCCTACCTCGTCGGCCTCTTCGAAGACACCAACCTGTGCGCAATCCACGCCAAGCGCGTCACCATCATGCCCAAGGACATCCAGCTCGCGCGCCGCATCCGCGGCGAGCGCGCCTAGAAACCGCGCCGCGCACGCGCACGCGCGCCCGCCCAACAAAAACGGCCCTTTTCAGGGCCACTAACATCTCTCCGTCGCGAGCAAAACTTTTGTCGGTCTTGCCGCCCCGCAAAACAACAACAACCAATTCCCCTCCCGTCCACAGCCGCTCTCGCCAACAATCGACGTCACTCCCATCCCTCACAATACACACACACACACACACACACACACACACACACACAACAGCCGGACGACGTCACCACACACCACGGGTGGCTGGCCGCCGCCGTCTCCGAGGCGCGCGCACGCTACGCTACACTACAACGTCAACGCCACCGCGCCTTCCCAATTCCCGCCGGCCACTTCCACGTCTCACGTCCCCCCGCCGCTTTGAGACAGAGAGAGACACAACACACACACAAAAGACACGACATCCGCAAAGCAAGCAAACACACAAACAAACAAGAGTCTCCAGAAACATACATGAGCAACCAAACGTCGGCCGCCGCAAAAAAAAAAAAAAAAAACAACTACAACAACAACAAAAACAAATAAAATAAAATAAAAAGACCAACAAACGGCCACAACCGCTCCGCTACCGCGCGCCGCCGCCTACCGCCACCGGCACCACAATCCAACCACCACGGCACGCAAACAGTACCCACAAGGGTCACACACAACCAACCAACCAACCACACCGGCGCATGCACGACAATCAACGCCTTCCCGACGTCCTTTGATGGCCCTGAGAAGGGCCGTTTTGGGCCGCGCGACAGCCGCAGCCGTGCCATCGCGCGCCACTAAGACGACGCGGGGGAGGGCGGTGGGGGACGACGGCGTCAAGCGCCAACCCCTCTCCCTTGCCTTTCTTTAACGTTACTACTTTACTTCTTCTTCTTGGGCGACGCCTTCGCCTTAGACGGCGTCGTCGCCTTCTTCGGGCGCGGCGCCTTCGGCTTCTTCGTCGGAACCTTGGCGGCCTTCTTCGCCTTCGACGGCGACTTGGCCTTGGCCGGCTTGGCCGCAGCCGCCTTCTTCGCACCCGCGGGAGCCGCCGACGCCGCAGACGCCTTCTTGGCGGCGCCCGCCTTCCGACCGGTCGCCGCCTTCACGCCACCAGCCTTCTTTGCGCCGGCCGCGCGGCCGCCCTTCTTCTCCTTGCTGGCCGGAGCGGCGCGCTTCTTCTTCGCACCGCCGGCACGGGCCTTGCCGCCCTCGGCCGCCCCGCCGCCGGCGCCGGCAAGCTTGAAAGAGCCGGACGCGCCCTTCCCCTTCGTCTGCACCAGCTCGCCAGCCACGACGGCCGACTTGAGGTACTTCTTGATAAAGGGCGCCAGCTTCTCCGCGTCCAGCTTGTAGTGCGCGGCAATGTACTTCTTGATCGCCTGCAGCGACGAGCCGCCGCGCTCCTTCAGACTCTTGATGGCGGCCGTCACCATCTCAGAGGTGCGCGGGTGCGCAGGCTTGGCGCGCGGCTTCTTCGCAGACGCCGCAGACTTGGCCTTCTTCGTCGTGCCGGTGGCGGCGGGTGCCGCAGCAGTCTCGTTCGTAGCCGCCTGATCTGCCATTATTTCGACGGACGACGCGCGTACACACAACAACAGAACAGCGAGAGAGCGGCGAGCACGGCAGAGAATAGCCGCCGCGCCGCTTTTTTTTTTTTTTTTTTTTTTTTTTTTTTTTTTTTTTTTTTTTTTTTTTTTTGTGTGTTGAAGGCAAGGGTGCTATCGCCTGGGGCGATTGGTCCCTCTTGTGTGCTGGTAGGGTTACTTAATTGGGGTCACTATTTATTTATAAATAGGGGCACCATTTTTATTCTTTGGAGGTCCCTTTGGGCACTGATTTGGTCCTTTAGGGCCTCGTTAGTGGTCTTCATTTGGTCATGGCCTATTTCTCTTCTGCTTTTTGTGGTTTCATTTATCTATCCTAACATTCTTGATCCTATGTACTAAACACACTTTCTTGCTGTTCTGACCTATATTTCTATCTACAGTTGCTTGATGTTTCTAACCTATGTAATATCTATCCTTACTTGCTGTTTCTAACCTATGTATTACCTACGCTTGCTTGAACATTCTTGATCCTATGTACTAAACACACTTTCTTGCTGTTCTGACCTATATTTCTATCTACAGTTGCTTGATGTTTCTAACCTATGTAATATCTATCCTTACTTGCTGTTTCTAACCTATGTATTACCTACGCTTTCTTGATGTTTCCACCTAGATCTCGTCCTGGCTCTCTTGATGTTTCCATTATATTCTACAGTAGTCATCCTAGTCTCTTAGTTGCGAATGATGGTCAATGGCACCCTGATTTTGTGCCAGGGTGCTGGTTCGTACGTGGCGATCTCCTCTAACTGATTAAGGTCAGGTCTGAGTCTGTTTACCTTATCCACTAGTCTCGTTGTTGCCTCCTTTACGAGTTCAGCCATTCTTGGCATCTCCAGTTCCCTGTGAACTCTGTCGGTGCCAGTCCATGGAGGGGCATTCAAGATCAGTTTCAGGCACCTGTTTTGCAGCGTCTGGAGCTTTTCGAGGTTGGTTCTGCATGTGATGCCCCAGGAGGAGCATCCATATAACATGGCTGGTAATATAATTGTTTTGTAAATTTTTAGTTTCGTCACTGGCAGCATGTCTTTGCTAGCCAAGATGGGGTATAAGGCATGGATGGCTTTGGTGGTCTTTGTTTTCTTGTCCTCCAAGTGTGTTTTGAAGGTCATTTTTCTGTCTAGGGTGACACCTAGATAGCGGACTGTTTGTTTCCAGGGGATCCGCTCTCCATTGATTTCTACTCTTTCATGGAGTTCCGGGCGTCGTCTGGTAAATAGAATGGCCTCGGTTTTTGCCGCATTTATTTTTATCCGGTTTAGTCTCGCCCATGTTTCGGTTAGGTCGACTTGCTCTTGCAGCTTCCGGATCGTGGTATCCAACCTTCTGTTGCTGGCCAGTAGGGCCGTGTCGTCGGCGAACTGGGCCAGTACTGTGTCCTGGGTTTTTGGTAGGTCGTTCACGTACACTGTGAACAGTGTTGGTGAGATGACTGATCCTTGTGGGATGCCCTCGTGGAGGGTTTTTATTTCCGATCTTTTCCCGTTTATGGCCACAAAACATCTTCTATTCGTCAGGTAGTCGTCTATCAGTTTAAGGTAGCAGCGGGGGAGATCCGTGTCCTCATATAGTTTAACTAGCAGGTTATCTCTCCATACTTTGTCGTAGGCTTTTTCCACGTCCAGAAGGATTGCCGCCGTGAATCTGGAGAGGTTCATGTTTTTCGTGATGAACTCCGTTATCCTGAGGAGTTGCAGTTCCGCTGACAGGGTTTCCTGATAGGCGAACTGTTCCCTGCGTATGACGTGGTTGTCTAGAAGGGGTTGCCTGATTCGTGGGAGTATTACCCGTTCCAGCACTTTAGACATCGTTGGTAGCAGGCTTATAGGGCGGTGGTTTTCTGGTTTTGTGAGATCCTTGCCTTTCTTTGGGATGGGGACGATTTTGCACACTTTCCACACGTCAGGGAAGTGACTTTTCTGAAGGCATGCATTGATTATGCGGGTGAGCAGTACGAGCGGCTTACGCGGTAGGTGTTTCAGTTGTTCATTGGACACCTTGTCTGGTCCAGGCGCGGAATTGTTGTTTAGTCGCCGTATAATCGTGCGGACTTCACCTGTGGTTGCTAATTCTGCTGTGTCGTTAATTGGATTTGACCTGATTTGCTGAATTGTTGTTTGGATTCTTCTGTTAAACTCTTCTTCGTCGGGTAGTTGTGCTGCTCTCTGCTCCACTCTGTTTTGTAGTTCGTAAGTGGAGGCAAAAAGTTCCGCCTGCCTAAGATCGTCAAAGACCATGTTGTTTTCGTCCTTGAGGGCCGGTTTGCGGTGTTTTTGTGTCCGTAGATTCTTTATGAGCTTCCAGTCGTCTCGCAGGCGTAGTTGGAGTGCCGACATCCTGTCCTCCCAGACCTCTGCCTTCCACTCTTTTGCTCGTTTGTGGATTACCCGTGTGAGCCTGTTGACTTCCCTCCTTGCTTGTGGGTCCCTGGTGCGGATCCATCTGCGACGTTCCTGGTTTTTCAGGTATTTGAGGTCCTGAATTAGTGGTGGGAGTGTGTTGTGTTTGACCTCTAGGAATGTTGTTTTGCTGGACGCTCGTTTGTAGGCTGTGCTTATCTTGTCTGTGATGGTGGTGATGGCTTCTTCTATTTGTTGTTCTGTGTTTAGCGCTGCTGTGGGCGTGACATTGTTGTTTAGCCACCGTTCATATTGTGCCCAGTCGACGTTGATGGTTTGTCGTGGTCGTGGGGGTTCCATTGCGTCACCGATGTGGCCTATTACTGGAAGGTGGTCTGATGTTAGCGCATTTCGTACTTGCAGGTTCAGTTCTGGATCTAAGTTCTTCGTAATGCAGATGTCAAGTACGTCTGGCCGGTGGAGGCTGTTGAAGGGGATGTATGTTATGTCTTTCGGGGCTGTTACTGCTGCGTTGAGGCGACCTTGTAGTTCATGGAGTCTTTCACCTCTTGTATTGCTCCTTCTGCTGTTCCAGGTTTCGTTCTTCGCATTAAGGTCTCCACATAGGAGGACCCGTTCGTGGTTGTCGAAAATCCACGTGAGATCATGTTCATGGAGTTCTGCTCTGGGGCTGATGTATGCAGCTACTAGGGCTATTTTTCCTTGTGCCGTTTCTATATGCACAATTGTGGCCTCAAGTGAGTGCATCGGCGGCGTGATCTCAGGGTGGTGGGTGATGTGGGGACGGATGTATATGGCTGTGCCTCCGCCCCTCCTGTTGACTCTATCTGTCCTGTGGCATATCATGTTGCGGAGGTTTAGCGTTGCGTTTTGTTGTAAGTGGGTTTCAGTGACGAAGAGGACGTCTATCTTCTGCTCTTCAACGAATTCGTTGAGTAGTTCTCTTTTGTTGGCAATTCCATTTGCATTGAAATTGCAGAATCGGAGGTGTTTCTTCTTTGATGGCCTAAAATCCATTGAAGGTGCCGAAGATAGTCATCATTCCTCCAATGACGGTTGTGATCTTGGACATAATGTCCGGTGCCTGAGTAAAGTTGTTCATGAGCGTTGTTAGTTGTTGTAATATGTTTGAGGATTGGACTTTGTCCCATATTGTTTTTAGCTTGTTGACAAAGCTGAGGATTGATTCTAGGCCATTATTGTTGGCAGTGGCGTTGTTGTTTTGCGGCGGCAGGGTTGCCCAGTTTCTTCTTCCTGATCGGCTGGCTTCTGCTGGTGTGGGCATTGCCGTTGGTCGAATTGTCGGTCTGGGTGCAGGTGCTTGTCTTTCTGGTCGCTGTTTGTTGTATGCTTCGATGGCCTTTTGGTATTCTTCACAGCCTCTGAATGAAGCTGGGTGGCCATCTTTGTTGCAATTTACACAGTGAGGAGCTCCCTCTTTCGGTAATGGGCACTGGAATGCTCTGTGGTCCCCGCCACATCGGACGCACCGCGTCGGCATGTTGCAGTAATTTGCTGTGTGGAAGAACCCCTGGCACTTTTTGCACTGTGGGGGGCCTTCTCTGCTTTTGTATGATTCTACCGTAATTTTGGTGTCCAGTAGGTATCTCGTATTATATATTGCCTCGTTTTCTGGGTTTTTCTCTAATGTTACACAGAAGACATCCATTGGACGTAACTCCTTCGTGTTTTCGTCCCTCTTTTTGTACTGGTGTATGTTGGTTGTGGCGAAGTTGTGTTGTTGTAGTTCTTCTTCTATTTCTTGTTCCTTGACGGTGTTTGGTAGGCCCTTTATGACCACTTTCAGTTGTCTGTCGGCTTGTGGCTGGTGGGTGAAGTTTCCGATTCGGTGGTGGTTAAAGAATTCCAGCGCTGTGCGTTGGTCCTTTATCGATTCAAAATGGTATTTGATCGATTTTCCTTTATGGATGGCCTTGATGGGGCCTTCCATATATTGCTTTAGGGTTTTGTTCAGGGTTAGATAGTGCCCTGGATATTCAATTGTAATCGGCGGGACGCGTGGTCTTTTTGGGACCGCTCGTTGCGCCGGTGCGGTTGTGGTCTGCTGTTGAGGTGTGGGGTCCGCTGTTGTGTTGTTTGCGGCCTCCAGATTGGTGGTGTTGTCATTCAGCGCGTCGTATCTGTTCGCCGTCGGGACGGTGAACTTGTTCGGCGCATCTGTTTCTGAGGAGTTTTTTCTCTTCAGGGTTTTTCTGGCTCGTTGGAATTCGCCCTGGCCATCGTCGAATTCCATCTCCTCGTCACTTGAGAATTTTGGGTTGCCCTTGTTTGTTACCGAGTCGTCGCTGTCTGAGTTGTCTGCAGCATTGTTGTCGGTAATGTTGTGGCGCGCTAGCTCCTGCCGGTGCTTGGCGGCCATCTTGTCGTCTCTGCGTTCCAGCGACGTGTGTGAATGGTCTTGTTTCGTCGAAACGGGGTTTCGGCGGGAAGGGTGGGGGTTTACAGACTCAGACCTAGCCCTAGCCCTGTCCGCGGAAGCTGACTTTGCCCTATGATTCAAATCTTTCCTGGAGGCGCGCGGACGTACCCCGCCCAGGGAGTCGGCCACCTGTCGGTCGACTGCCTGGTGAGGAGGCCCTGGTGCCTCTTCATTCCCTATGCTAAACATTCCTATCCCATCCGGCTATCCCGGAGGATCTCGCCTATCACTAGTAAGACGGCCCTATCAGGACACAATTGCTTTTTAACACGCAGTGGGAGCACTTCAAACTTAAAGGTTCGCAGCGCACCCTCCGCGTGTGCACACAGCTCGGCTGCTCGGAGACCGATGGCCGCGCCGCCAGGCCCAGCCAGTGTCGCGGGCGGGCGCGGACGGCCGAGAGAGCGGCCGCCACTCTGCGCGCCGCCGCGCCGCGCCTCCCGCGCTTGCTACCGCCCAACGTCCGACAGCCTGTGCGGACCAGCCCCAAACCTGCGCCGCAACCACCCGCGCCATTCAAACCACCGAGGATGGGGCTACACACGGCCACACCACAGTCGCCAACCAGTCGCCACGGCAGCGCCGCAAACCACGGCCAAACTGCAGCTACCGCGCGCCACAGCCTGGCTCGGCCCGCCGAGAATCGCCGCCCCCGCCCAAATGCCGCCCCCACAGCCCCAGCCGACGACCCGCCACAATGGCCAAACCTTCGGCAAAACTGGCGCACCGTCGCCGCGCCAGCCCGGCCAGCGCGGCCGCCGCCACAGCCACACAAGCGGAGGCGTGCGGCGATGACGGCCGTGCAAACGCACCTCCGCCGCCCCATCGCCCTCCCACCGTTTCCCGATCGGCCCGCGGCCGTCGGGCCACCTCGCCCGCCAACATTCGCGCCCGTTTCTCACAACATTGCCCGCCGCAAAACAAAAACGAGCGCCGCCTGCGCAACATGGGCACCGGCCAACCGAGGCGCCGCCGCCCCTCGCCGCTTTCAGCGAGGGTGGCTAACCGCCATCCGCAACTACAGACGCACCGAATCTGCCTTCATCAAAAGCACACACCGACAGCCGACCTCTAACATTTAGACTCCGCAAGCCACCCAACGGTGTGTGGCGGAGGGCACTTCACGTGCCAATGTCATTTACCTCCCTTTGCTGTTCCAGTCGCGTATGGTTCGCGGGACGAACCGACAGTCTGCAAAAAAAAAAAAAAAACGCCTCCGTGCGCGCTCGAATCTCTCTAACCACATCCATTCGTGATCTCCTCGGGAGGTATACGCAATATATTCGATACCCCATCCAGAAACGCAATATCTCGAAACCTGGCGAGCAAGCTACACCGCGATGCAGAGCGCCTCTATTGCAGAGTCTGCCGCGTGGGTTTGTTAAACATCTCCGTAACGCTATCACGGTTACCAAATGACCCTGCGACGAAACGTTGGATCGTCTCCGTCGCCTCCGTCAACGCGACCTGGTACGGATCCCACACTGATGGGCAACACGCACGTATAGGTCGAACGAACGGGTGTTTTGTAAGCCACCTCCTCCTTTGTTGATGGACGACATTTGCTACGCATTCTCCCAATAAATCGCAACCTGGTACCCGCCTTACCAACAATTACTTTTGTTTGTTTTTTTTTTTTGTTTTTTTTTTTTAATATGATGATCATCCCACTCCCAATCACTCCGCACGCATACTCCCAGATATTTTACAGACGTAACTGCTACCAGTGTTTGTCCCGCTATCATATACTCAATCATACAATAAAGGGTCCTTCTTTCTATATTATTCGCAATACATGTTAAGGGACAGTTGCCACTCCCTGCACCACGTGCCTATCCGCTGCAGATCGTCCTGCATTTTTCGCTGCAACTTCTCTGTATACTACAGCATCATCCGCGAAAAGACGCATGCAACGTCCGACACTATCTACTAGGTCATTTATATACATTGTGTGTGAAGAGCAATGGGTCCCATAACACTCCCCTGTGGCACGCCAGAGGTTACTTTAACGTCTGTAGACGTCTCTCCATTGATAACACAACATGCTGTGTTCTGTTTGCTACAATCTCTTCAGTCCAGCCACACACTTGGTCCGACATTCTGCAGACACTTACTTTGTTTATCAGGCGACAGTGCGGAACTGTATCGAACGCCCTCCTTCCGGATGTCAACCAAAATGGCATCTACCTGGGAGCCTGTATCTAATATTTTCTGGGTCCCATGAACAAATAAAGCGCGTTGGGTCTCACACGATCGCTGTTTCCGGAATCCATGTTGATTCCTACATAGTAGACACTGGGTTTCCAAAAAACGACATGCTACTACTCGAGCATAAAACATGTTCTCAAATTCTACAACCGATCGACGTCACAGATATAGGGCCTATAGTTTTGCGCATCTGCTCGACGACCCTTCTTCAAGCCCGGGACTACCTGTGCTCTTTTCCAATCATTTGGAACCCTCCGTTCCTCTAGAGACTTGCGGTACACGGCTGTTAGGAGGTTCTGTCGCGTACTCTGTGTAGAATCGAATTGGTATCCCGTCGGGTCCAGTGGACGTTCCTCTGTTGAGTGATTCCAGTTGCTTTTCTATTCCTCCTTGGACACTTATTTCGATGTCAGCCATTTTTTCGTTTGTGCGAGAAGGAACTGCAGTGCGGTCGTCCTCCGTGACACAGCTTTTGGAAACAGGTGTTTAGTATTTCACAGCTTTACGCGTGTCATCCTCTGTTTCGAGCCGCTTACTACTGATTCAACGTACGACCACAACGTCCTAGGATTTGATTTGATTTCCTGTCACGTCGGTACATGGAATTGTACTTTCGCATTCACCGGACGCTTCACGCATAGCCCTCCTTACGCTAACTTTGGACATCGTTTAGCGTCTGTTTGTCTGAGAGGTTTTGGCTGCGTTTCAACTTTGAGTGAAGCTCTCTTTGCTTTCGCTATAGTTTCCTAAACTTTGGTTGTTGTACCGCGGTGGGTTTTTCCCATCCCTCGCAGTTTTACTCGGCACGTACCTGTCTAAGACGCATTTTACGATTGCCTTGCACTTTCTCCATAAACACTCAACATTGTCAGTGTCGGAGCAGACATTTGCGTTTGCATCTGCCTGGTAGTCTCAAATCTGCCTTCTATTACTCTTGCTAAACAGATAAACCTTCCTCCCTTTTTTTTTTTTTTTTTGTTTTTTTTTTTGTTTTTTTGTTTGTATATTCCTACTAACGTCCATATTCAGCGATGCTGCAACGGCCTCTTGTTCACTGGGTCCCTGTTCTGCACATACAGAGTCGACAAGTTCGGGGTCTGTTTGTCATCGGTAGGTCCACGATGTTATCTCCACGAGTCGGTTCTCTCTCTGTTTAATTGCTCGCGGCATTTTTCGTTCGGATGGTGCACTCAGTATACTGTCACTCGATGCTCTGTCCCTACCACCCGTCCTGAACATCTGGCACATTGAAATCTCCACCTAAGACTGTAACACGCTGCGGAAAGGAAAATGTATGTCCACATTTTCTCTCACTTGTTCGGCCACTAATGCTGCTGAGTCGCGAGGTCGGTAAAAGGAGCCAATTATCAACCTAGCTCGGCTGTTGAGTGTACCCTCCACCCACAATAGTTCACAGGAACCGTCCACCACTTCTACTTCACTACACAGGATAAACTACTACTAACAGCGACGAACCACTCCACCACCGGTTGCATGCACGCTATCCTTTCTAAAGCACCGTCTGTACCTATAACGATTGCAGCTTCGGCGCTTTCTATCAGCGCTTGACGTTCCGGTACTTTACCAACGCAGAGCTTCGACAGTTGACAATTACAATACCGATTGCCGCTTGGTCCCCGCATGTCCTGACCTTGCCCCGCGCCCGTTGCCCTTTCCGTACTTGCCCAAGGGCCATCCAACCTAAACAGAACCGCCCAGCCCACGCCACACAACCCCTGCTACCCGTGTAGCCGCTTGTTGCGTATAGTGGACTCCACCTAAGACTATATAACATAACATGCCCTAAGGCATTCGCGGTGTACACCACCCTAAGGTGAGGTTAGGTTAGGTGGACGTGGGTTAGGTTAAGGGTTACAGTTAGGTTAAGCGTCAAAGTTAGGTTAAGCGTTCGGACGTGAGGCGTCAGGTGGCCGCACCTACCTTTACGGCCGGACATCTTAGGTTAGAGGTTAGGTTAGGTTAAGGCGCCGAGAGGTCCGCGGTCAGGTTACGTTCACCTTCGGGCGCCACACGTAGGTTTCAAAGGTGTGTCGGTCGGTCGTCGGCAAGCCGCAAAAACTACAGACGACGTCGACCAAACCGCCGCAAGACCGAGCAGGAGGCAGATATAAAACACACACACACACACACACACACACACACACACACACACACACAAAAACAAAATTTAAACACCACCCACCGGCCAAAGGGCACCAAAAACCACAAACCCGAGCACCACGTCGACCAGAGGCAACCCGCCGCTCACGCGACATGGCTGGCAACTAAGGGGCAAACGGCAACGGCGCTTTCCGCACCGGGCCGGATGCACGTACGACAACACCGCTACCCGTACGCAGGCCTCCCATTGCACACAGCCGCTCTGTGTTTGAACATCATCAATGGCGCGCCCGCGGCTCGTCGCGGGCGCAGCCATAACGCCGCCACTTTTGCACCAACACATTCACGCACCGCAAAACAGCTCGCCGACACAGCACAGCCGACAAAACAAAAACAACCCGCGAGACGGGGGCGACAAACGACAACGATAACAACAACAACAGCAGCAAACAACTCGCACCAAGCGTCCAACAGGTAACAAACGGACAAGCTCAGCCTCTGCTAACGGCCACGACGCCAGCGGCACACTGCTCCTTTCCCGCCACACTCGATTTCACAACGCACGCACGCGACCCCGTCAACGACACCGACACGACACACGACGGGCTCCCTTCCCGCAACCTACACCTTTCCGCCACTACGCACAGCTCCACCCGACGCGCCCGTCGCAACGACACTACTGCACGCACTATCCACCCGCCTCCTCCTCTCCCCCCCCCCCCTTCCCGTACACAACAACACAGCCAAAAACAACACTCACGACCCAAACATACTAACGACATGGCACGTGCATCGGCGCACACCCCAACCAGTCACCGTCGACAACCACACGCAAGGCACGAAACCGGCGTCCTTCCACGTTGCCATCAAAGCTGCACAAACAACCACAGGAGGAACCACCAACAACGGCCCGCCCGCCCGCCCGCCCGCCCGCCCCAATATTCTCCCACCCTCACCTCACGCCGCAACCACCAAACGCACATTCCCGCTCGCTACCACACACCTCTCGGCAGCCGCTTCGCAAACACATGACGTGACGTGACATCATCACATCACGGGCTACGCACGCACACCGACCCACTTTCCTGCCCTTCGCCCTCTTCTTTCCGACGCCTGCCTTCGGCCGAGCACACGTACGTGGCACAACGCCCAACACAGTCACACACAGTCGACAGGCGCACGCCCAGGCACGCAACGACGCAGCGCAGCAAAGGCGCCCGCAACACATACCTCCTCTCTCTTCTCGCCGCCGCCGCCGACCGCCCGCCAGCCAGCCAGCCAGCCAGCCAGCCAGCCAGCCAGCCACTCGCAATGTGCACTGCCAACCAGCCACACGTCCACCGCGCCGCCTCCGACCACCCGCCAGGGGGCGCTCACGTCCGCGACAACAGCGCGGCCCGCCGCCGGGCGGGCCCAGCCGAACCCAGCCCAGCCGGCGCGCGCTGCTCTGCACTCGGCGCGCCACACATCCTGCTGCAGACCGGGCTCGTCTCTCTGTACGCGTCTGCCCGCATCTCGTCTTCCTGCGCATCAACACAACGAGGCCGCGTGAGCAAACCACCCCCCCCCCCCCCCCCGTCACAACGCCACATCACACACTGCCTTGTCTACCGCCGAAATGCACTCACCAGCCATCCGCTTCGTCTTCGTCTTGTTTACTCGTTGTTGTTGCAGCGGCGCACACAGCCCCGGCCGGCCGCATCCGAGGGTGGCCCGCCGCCAGCGTCTCCTCCTTGGGCACAGGTGCGGTGCCGTGCCGTGCCGTGCCGTGGCCGCCCATCCATCCAACCGCACGCATTTGCTGGCCGCCTCTGCTGCAGAAGAAGACAAAAAACGAAACGTACAAACATACACGCACCCACAGCGTGGCCACACACGGACGGGACCGACAGGCTCCAAGGCGACCAAAGGATAAAAACAAAATAAAAAAACAAAAACAAAAAGACGCAAAGCAAGCAACAAGCACAGGCTGTCGCCTCGCGCCTCTGTCCTTCCGCCCCCGCCCTTCTCTCCCACCACATGCCCACAAACACCACCGCCTCCCCCTCCCCGCACCTCCACATTCGCCCCCTCCATTTGTTCCTTTCTCGCTCTTCCCTTCTGTGTGTCTGCGTGCGTGCGCGGGCGGCGCCTCTCAACATCCGCCGGCCGTCCGTCCCGTTTTCGCCGTACCACACACGCCACCGCCTCCTCCCCGTCCACCACCGCCGCCCCTGTCCGCCCCGCACAACACCATACACCGCTGCTTGTCCTGGCCGTTGCCACCAAAGGCGCCAGCCGCAAACCGCGCCAACGCCGCAGCGCGCGTGCGTCCTTCCTTCTCCGTGCCGACGCGGCCTCTATTCCCGCACCCATTCGGCCGACGACACAGCCGTTGGGCTCCGCACTGCGCGTACCGGCGTTACGCACGCACACCCACCCCCCTCGCGAACGCACGACTCATTGTCTTTGTTGTTTCTCCTCTTTCTTAACGTCTTTGTTTGTTGTTTGTTGTTTGTTTTGTTTTTTGTTTTTTGTTTTTTTTTTTCGTTTTTCCCCACCGCCACATGTGACACAATGCCGCCCTCCACCTTTCGTTCGTGGTTGCTTGCTTGCTTGCTTTGTTTCTCTTTCTCATTGGTACACGTCCGACGCGCTCCATTTCCACCACACCACGGCCATCAGCCTCCTCAACGGGCAGGCGCAGTGTGCCATTCTCCGGCGCACAAGCACACCGCGCGGTACTGGCGCGGCTCGCTCTCCTCGCCCCCACGCCACGCCACGCCACGCCACCGGTGCGCAGCAGCACATGTGATGTCTCGCAACACGACACGCGGTGCGCACACCCCGACCACGCGGCTCTAAAGGCATGGCACCGGCGACATGCGCCGCCCCAGCCACGCATCCGTCGTCTCACGTTGTTCACTGCCAGCCGCGTCGGAGGCTACAACCGCAACCACCACAACAACGGTCCCCCTCCCGGCAACACATTTGTTGCACAAACAAACACAACCGCCGAGCGCAGCGCGAACCACCCACACGCGCCCTCCGCGTCTCCTTTCTCCTTTCGCCCCCTCCCATCTCCCGAATATGCCAGCAGCGCAGCGTTACGCGTGCCCCTCACCCGTCCACACTACCGCGAAACGAACACGCCTTCCGGGCCACCTGCAAGGGCACGCCCACCACCAAATACTGCCGTATTCACGGACGCAGTTCGCAACACGCAACGCACTCTCCACCTACCTTCTTTCTCTCGTCCCTTCTCTTTAAAAACAAAACAAACACACAAACCAACCACGGCTAACACACTTTTTCGCGACACCTTTGACTGCGTTATCTCGACCGTGACGGCAGCTATCGACC
This sequence comes from Schistocerca nitens, assembly GCF_023898315.1. Lineage (NCBI taxonomy): Eukaryota > Metazoa > Arthropoda > Insecta > Orthoptera > Acrididae > Schistocerca > Schistocerca nitens. The sequence continues at coordinate 47,208 of NW_026046017.1, forward strand.
ATCCATTCCCCACTACACACACACACACATCATTCGCTACACCGCACACGAAACGGCAAGGGCAAGGCACTCTCTCATAGATTCTTCCTCCGAGCCATATCGGGCGAACGTTGCATCCGGGAAGGCAATGCAATTCAGCCGTCACCACGGCCGACACTTGCAGCCGCGCCGTAAACGCATGTCAGTGCGGCTGCAATGCACGGGAACGTTCCGTTGCTCTAGACAGCGCCTCTCCGTTTTTCCCCTGTCTCGTTTTCCGGTGATTGCTTCTCCTTCTTCTTTTTCTTCGTTTCGTTTCGTTTTATTATTTTCGTTCCCCTCCTCCACCATTGTTTCCGTCCCCACAGTTTTTTTTTTTTTTTTTGCTCATTCCACACGTTCTGCCCAGACAAGACATGACATCCGACCGATCACAGTCAGCCTTTCGTCACCGTTCGCAGCGCCGACGGTGCCACAGTGAGACGGGTGTTCAGACCGACACGTTGCCATGATGCCCATAGACAGCTACTCAGGGCCGCCGGATCGGATCACATCACCGACAAACCGGCCATTTCACCGGGGGACACAGACAACCGCGTGTACGCCCATAACAACAAACAACGGCCGTCGTCGTCTACCGTCACTGAACCGAACACACGTGCACCTTGAATGACGACACCGGCGTGCGTGCGCACAACAATCAATCATTCAAATCAACTGCAGAAACGGCTATCAAAATCAAGGGCCAAATAAATGGGTACACCACCGTGCGTGTCGCCTACCCCACCCGCCCGTACAATTCTTGCGTCTTCTTAATGACTAGTAAAGACACGTCCATTTTTTTTTTTTTTTTTAAAACGTCACCAACACACCTCCACGCCGTACAGCAAAGGGAATAGTAGACGGCAACACAACATTTCACCCTCGCCATCATGTATGTATGATGTGACAACAAACAAACCCGCAGACGGCCCTAACGGTGACATCCAACAATCGCGAGGGGTTTCAATTGCAGTCACGTGACTAACCGGGCAGACAGAGACAAAGAAAGGAAAGGAATCAGCGACACAGACAACACCTCCTGTCTGTGTGTCGACAAACAACCAACCAACCAACCAACCACGCCACGACTCGCGAGCACGCATAACCACCACCACCACCACCACCAGCTGCTTCGCAACCAACCAAACCGGGTAGCTATGCGCCGCCTCACACAAACAACAATTCCGCTCTTCCCGCAAAGGCAATTTGGTGGCCCTGAAAAGGGCCGTTTTGCCGCTCTCGCAACGGAGGGGAGCTCCCTAGAGCCTTAACCCCCTCACTTGGAGCTCGTGTACTTGGTCACCGCCTTCGTGCCCTCGCTCACGGCGTGCTTGGCCAGCTCGCCAGGCAGCAAGAGCCGCACAGCCGTCTGGATCTCGCGGGACGTGATGGTCGAGCGCTTGTTGTAGTGCGCCAGGCGAGACGCCTCGGCCGCAATGCGCTCGAAAATGTCGTTCACGAAGCTGTTCATGATGCTCATCGCCTTCGACGAGATGCCCGTGTCGGGGTGCACCTGCTTCAGCACCTTGTAGATGTAGATGGCATAGCTCTCCTTCCTCTTGCGCTTCTTCTTCTTGTCGCCCTTCGAAATGTTCTTCTGCGCCTTGCCAGCCTTCTTGGCGGCCTTCCCGCTAGTCTTGGGCGGCATCTCGAACGTACAACAGCAAGCAGCAAGCGCTCCGCTCTAGTCAGCGTCTCCCCACACAGTGGCACCCGCCGCTACCGCAACACCCCACCTTTACCAGCTCGCCCTGTTGCGGCCGCCGACCAATGGGGCGCGCGCGCAACCGGCCGCCGCACCCGAGCCCATAAAGGGACCCCCACCCTAGTCCCGCCGCCACGCACTCCGCTGCTCGACTCGCTGCGGCTCGCACCGTTACGTTACGTGTTTCAACTAGCCAAACGCCATGTCCGGACGCGGAAAGGGAGGCAAAGTCAAGGGCAAGTCAAAGTCCCGCTCAAGCAGGGCTGGGCTCCAGTTCCCGGTCGGCAGAATCCACCGCCTCCTGCGCAAGGGAAACTACGCCGAGCGCGTCGGCGCCGGGGCGCCCGTCTACCTCGCCGCCGTCATGGAGTACCTCGCGGCTGAGGTGCTCGAGCTGGCCGGAAACGCGGCCCGCGACAACAAGAAGACGCGCATCATCCCGCGCCACCTGCAGCTCGCCATCCGCAACGACGAGGAGCTCAACAAGCTCTTGTCGGGCGTCACCATCGCACAGGGTGGTGTCCTGCCCAACATCCAGGCCGTCCTGCTGCCAAAGAAGACCGAGAAGAAGGCCTAAACAGAGAGCGCGGCGCTGCGCTTGCGTGCTCCCTGCACGCAAACGCGCCTGCCTTTGCCTTGCCGGCTCGGCTCACAACAATCGGCCCTTTTCAGGGCCACCACACAAACCTACGTCCAAAGCAAAGTTTCCGTCGTCCGTGCTCGCCGCACTTTACACAACACGTCCACATACATACATTGCACAGCCAGCGCCGGCGCACGTCCGCCATCTTGTCCACAGCCCGTGTGGCCGAACGCGCACACATTTTGTCGTTTCTCTCTTTTTGTCTTTTTTGTTTCTGCACCCCTCCGCGCACGCACAGAGTCGCGTTCCAAACGACAACGACATCAATACACCGATAATGTGATGATCATTGTTAGCATTATAATGTTTCAATTAAAGGGGCGCGCGTGGCACAGACAAAAAAAACCAAACAGCTGATCCGATCGATCGATCGATCGATCCGGCCCGCCCGCCTATGCCCACGCCACAAACAAACAACAAACCACGCACACACTGGACTCAGCCGCGCCCATCGCGTCAAACTCAAAAACTAACGCACGCGCAGCAGCAACAACAACAACAACACGCACAGGCAACACAGACTCTTTCGCACTTTTCAATCTCCGAACAGTGTGGTGGCCCTGAAAAGGGCCGTTTTCGTCTCTCCCACCAAGCACGGGCACGGCACGGCCGCGGGAAGGCCACAACGCAGCACAGCACACCGGCTGGCTGGCTGCCTGCCTGCCTAACCGCCGAAACCGTACAGGGTGCGCCCCTGCCTCTTCAGGGCGTACACCACGTCCATGGCCGTCACAGTCTTGCGCTTGGCGTGCTCAGTGTACGTCACCGCGTCGCGGATCACGTTCTCCAGGAACACCTTCAGCACTCCGCGGGTCTCCTCGTAGATCAGACCAGAGATGCGCTTCACGCCGCCCCTGCGAGCCAGGCGGCGGATGGCGGGCTTCGTGATGCCCTGGATGTTGTCGCGCAACACCTTGCGGTGCCGCTTGGCGCCACCCTTGCCCAGCCCCTTTCCTCCCTTGCCGCGGCCTGTCATTCTTCTTCCTTCCTCCTCCTCAAAGCAAGCAAGCGAAAAAACACAAGCGCCAGCTCCTCACCCGGCGCTAGCGAGTCGGCTACGGTGCGAGCTCTCTGCCGCCGCCCCCCTATATAGACTCTGGCCCGCCCTCCCCCCACCACGCGCACCGAGGGCATATAAGCGCGGCGCGGGGCCGCGCGGGCCCGTTGTCAAGGCAGCACCGGACGCTTCGTGTACCGCACGCACCTCCACGCCGCTAACCGCTATGGCCCGCACAAAGCAAACGGCCCGCAAGTCCACCGGCGGAAAGGCGCCGCGCAAACAGCTCGCCACCAAGGCGGCGAGGAAGAGCGCGCCCGCCACCGGCGGCGTCAAGAAGCCCCACCGCTACAGGCCGGGCACCGTCGCCCTGCGGGAAATCAGGCGCTACCAGAAGAGCACAGAGCTGCTCATCCGCAAGCTGCCGTTCCAGCGCCTAGTGCGCGAGATCGCCCAGGACTTCAAGACCGACCTGCGCTTCCAGAGCTCCGCAGTCATGGCCCTGCAGGAGGCCAGCGAGGCCTACCTCGTCGGCCTCTTCGAAGACACCAACCTGTGCGCAATCCACGCCAAGCGCGTCACCATCATGCCCAAGGACATCCAGCTCGCGCGCCGCATCCGCGGCGAGCGCGCCTAGAAACCGCGCCGCGCACGCGCACGCGCGCCCGCCCAACAAAAACGGCCCTTTTCAGGGCCACTAACATCTCTCCGTCGCGAGCAAAACTTTTGTCGGTCTTGCCGCCCCGCAAAACAACAACAACCAATTCCCCTCCCGTCCACAGCCGCTCTCGCCAACAATCGACGTCACTCCCATCCCTCACAATACACACACACACACACACACACACAACAGCCGGACGACGTCACCACACACCACGGGTGGCTGGCCGCCGCCGTCTCCGAGGCGCGCGCACGCTACGCTACACTACAACGTCAACGCCACCGCGCCTTCCCAATTCCCGCCGGCCACTTCCACGTCTCACGTCCCCCCGCCGCTTTGAGACAGAGAGAGACACAACACACACACAAAAGACACGACATCCGCAAAGCAAGCAAACACACAAACAAACAAGAGTCTCCAGAAACATACATGAGCAACCAAACGTCGGCCGCCGCAAAAAAAAAAAAAAAACAACTACAACAACAACAAAAACAAATAAAATAAAATAAAAAGACCAACAAACGGCCACAACCGCTCCGCTACCGCGCGCCGCCGCCTACCGCCACCGGCACCACAATCCAACCACCACGGCACGCAAACAGTACCCACAAGGGTCACACACAACCAACCAACCAACCACACCGGCGCATGCACGACAATCAACGCCTTCCCGACGTCCTTTGATGGCCCTGAGAAGGGCCGTTTTGGGCCGCGCGACAGCCGCAGCCGTGCCATCGCGCGCCACTAAGACGACGCGGGGGAGGGCGGTGGGGGACGACGGCGTCAAGCGCCAACCCCTCTCCCTTGCCTTTCTTTAACGTTACTACTTTACTTCTTCTTCTTGGGCGACGCCTTCGCCTTAGACGGCGTCGTCGCCTTCTTCGGGCGCGGCGCCTTCGGCTTCTTCGTCGGAACCTTGGCGGCCTTCTTCGCCTTCGACGGCGACTTGGCCTTGGCCGGCTTGGCCGCAGCCGCCTTCTTCGCACCCGCGGGAGCCGCCGACGCCGCAGACGCCTTCTTGGCGGCGCCCGCCTTCCGACCGGTCGCCGCCTTCACGCCACCAGCCTTCTTTGCGCCGGCCGCGCGGCCGCCCTTCTTCTCCTTGCTGGCCGGAGCGGCGCGCTTCTTCTTCGCACCGCCGGCACGGGCCTTGCCGCCCTCGGCCGCCCCGCCGCCGGCGCCGGCAAGCTTGAAAGAGCCGGACGCGCCCTTCCCCTTCGTCTGCACCAGCTCGCCAGCCACGACGGCCGACTTGAGGTACTTCTTGATAAAGGGCGCCAGCTTCTCCGCGTCCAGCTTGTAGTGCGCGGCAATGTACTTCTTGATCGCCTGCAGCGACGAGCCGCCGCGCTCCTTCAGACTCTTGATGGCGGCCGTCACCATCTCAGAGGTGCGCGGGTGCGCAGGCTTGGCGCGCGGCTTCTTCGCAGACGCCGCAGACTTGGCCTTCTTCGTCGTGCCGGTGGCGGCGGGTGCCGCAGCAGTCTCGTTCGTAGCCGCCTGATCTGCCATTATTTCGACGGACGACGCGCGTACACACAACAACAGAACAGCGAGAGAGCGGCGAGCACGGCAGAGAATAGCCGCCGCGCCGCCAGGCCCAGCCAGTGTCGCGGGCGGGCGCGGACGGCCGAGAGAGCGGCCGCCACTCTGCGCGCCGCCGCGCCGCGCCTCCCGCGCTTGCTACCGCCCAACGTCCGACAGCCTGTGCGGACCAGCCCCAAACCTGCGCCGCAACCACCCGCGCCATTCAAACCACCGAGGATGGGGCTACACACGGCCACACCACAGTCGCCAACCAGTCGCCACGGCAGCGCCGCAAACCACGGCCAAACTGCAGCTACCGCGCGCCACAGCCTGGCTCGGCCCGCCGAGAATCGCCGCCCCCGCCCAAATGCCGCCCCCACAGCCCCAGCCGACGACCCGCCACAATGGCCAAACCTTCGGCAAAACTGGCGCACCGTCGCCGCGCCAGCCCGGCCAGCGCGGCCGCCGCCACAGCCACACAAGCGGAGGCGTGCGGCGATGACGGCCGTGCAAACGCACCTCCGCCGCCCCATCGCCCTCCCACCGTTTCCCGATCGGCCCGCGGCCGTCGGGCCACCTCGCCCGCCAACATTCGCGCCCGTTTCTCACAACATTGCCCGCCGCAAAACAAAAACGAGCGCCGCCTGCGCAACATGGGCACCGGCCAACCGAGGCGCCGCCGCCCCTCGCCGCTTTCAGCGAGGGTGGCTAACCGCCATCCGCAACTACAGACGCACCGAATCTGCCTTCATCAAAAGCACACACCGACAGCCGACCTCTAACATTTAGACTCCGCAAGCCACCCAACGGTGTGTGGCGGAGGGCACTTCACGTGCCAATGTCATTTACCTCCCTTTGCTGTTCCAGTCGCGTATGGTTCGCGGGACGAACCGACAGTCTGCAAAAAAAAAAAAAAAACGCCTCCGTGCGCGCTCGAATCTCTCTAACCACATCCATTCGTGATCTCCTCGGGAGGTATACGCAATATATTCGATACCCCATCCAGAAACGCAATATCTCGAAACCTGGCGAGCAAGCTACACCGCGATGCAGAGCGCCTCTATTGCAGAGTCTGCCGCGTGGGTTTGTTAAACATCTCCGTAACGCTATCACGGTTACCAAATGACCCTGCGACGAAACGTTGGATCGTCTCCGTCGCCTCCGTCAACGCGACCTGGTACGGATCCCACACTGATGGGCAACACGCACGTATAGGTCGAACGAACGGGTGTTTTGTAAGCCACCTCCTCCTTTGTTGATGGACGACATTTGCTACGCATTCTCCCAATAAATCGCAACCTGGTACCCGCCTTACCAACAATTACTTTTGTTTGTTTTTTTTTTTTGTTTTTTTTTTTTAATATGATGATCATCCCACTCCCAATCACTCCGCACGCATACTCCCAGATATTTTACAGACGTAACTGCTACCAGTGTTTGTCCCGCTATCATATACTCAATCATACAATAAAGGGTCCTTCTTTCTATATTATTCGCAATACATGTTAAGGGACAGTTGCCACTCCCTGCACCACGTGCCTATCCGCTGCAGATCGTCCTGCATTTTTCGCTGCAACTTCTCTGTATACTACAGCATCATCCGCGAAAAGACGCATGCAACGTCCGACACTATCTACTAGGTCATTTATATACATTGTGTGTGAAGAGCAATGGGTCCCATAACACTCCCCTGTGGCACGCCAGAGGTTACTTTAACGTCTGTAGACGTCTCTCCATTGATAACACAACATGCTGTGTTCTGTTTGCTACAATCTCTTCAGTCCAGCCACACACTTGGTCCGACATTCTGCAGACACTTACTTTGTTTATCAGGCGACAGTGCGGAACTGTATCGAACGCCCTCCTTCCGGATGTCAACCAAAATGGCATCTACCTGGGAGCCTGTATCTAATATTTTCTGGGTCCCATGAACAAATAAAGCGCGTTGGGTCTCACACGATCGCTGTTTCCGGAATCCATGTTGATTCCTACATAGTAGACACTGGGTTTCCAAAAAACGACATGCTACTACTCGAGCATAAAACATGTTCTCAAATTCTACAACCGATCGACGTCACAGATATAGGGCCTATAGTTTTGCGCATCTGCTCGACGACCCTTCTTCAAGCCCGGGACTACCTGTGCTCTTTTCCAATCATTTGGAACCCTCCGTTCCTCTAGAGACTTGCGGTACACGGCTGTTAGGAGGTTCTGTCGCGTACTCTGTGTAGAATCGAATTGGTATCCCGTCGGGTCCAGTGGACGTTCCTCTGTTGAGTGATTCCAGTTGCTTTTCTATTCCTCCTTGGACACTTATTTCGATGTCAGCCATTTTTTCGTTTGTGCGAGAAGGAACTGCAGTGCGGTCGTCCTCCGTGACACAGCTTTTGGAAACAGGTGTTTAGTATTTCACAGCTTTACGCGTGTCATCCTCTGTTTCGAGCCGCTTACTACTGATTCAACGTACGACCACAACGTCCTAGGATTTGATTTGATTTCCTGTCACGTCGGTACATGGAATTGTACTTTCGCATTCACCGGACGCTTCACGCATAGCCCTCCTTACGCTAACTTTGGACATCGTTTAGCGTCTGTTTGTCTGAGAGGTTTTGGCTGCGTTTCAACTTTGAGTGAAGCTCTCTTTGCTTTCGCTATAGTTTCCTAAACTTTGGTTGTTGTACCGCGGTGGGTTTTTCCCATCCCTCGCAGTTTTACTCGGCACGTACCTGTCTAAGACGCATTTTACGATTGCCTTGCACTTTCTCCATAAACACTCAACATTGTCAGTGTCGGAGCAGACATTTGCGTTTGCATCTGCCTGGTAGTCTCAAATCTGCCTTCTATTACTCTTGCTAAACAGATAAACCTTCCTCCCTTTTTTTTTTTTTTTTTGTTTTTTTTTTTGTTTTTTTGTTTGTATATTCCTACTAACGTCCATATTCAGCGATGCTGCAACGGCCTCTTGTTCACTGGGTCCCTGTTCTGCACATACAGAGTCGACAAGTTCGGGGTCTGTTTGTCATCGGTAGGTCCACGATGTTATCTCCACGAGTCGGTTCTCTCTCTGTTTAATTGCTCGCGGCATTTTTCGTTCGGATGGTGCACTCAGTATACTGTCACTCGATGCTCTGTCCCTACCACCCGTCCTGAACATCTGGCACATTGAAATCTCCACCTAAGACTGTAACACGCTGCGGAAAGGAAAATGTATGTCCACATTTTCTCTCACTTGTTCGGCCACTAATGCTGCTGAGTCGCGAGGTCGGTAAAAGGAGCCAATTATCAACCTAGCTCGGCTGTTGAGTGTACCCTCCACCCACAATAGTTCACAGGAACCGTCCACCACTTCTACTTCACTACACAGGATAAACTACTACTAACAGCGACGAACCACTCCACCACCGGTTGCATGCACGCTATCCTTTCTAAAGCACCGTCTGTACCTATAACGATTGCAGCTTCGGCGCTTTCTATCAGCGCTTGACGTTCCGGTACTTTACCAACGCAGAGCTTCGACAGTTGACAATTACAATACCGATTGCCGCTTGGTCCCCGCATGTCCTGACCTTGCCCCGCGCCCGTTGCCCTTTCCGTACTTGCCCAAGGGCCATCCAACCTAAACAGAACCGCCCAGCCCACGCCACACAACCCCTGCTACCCGTGTAGCCGCTTGTTGCGTATAGTGGACTCCACCTAAGACTATATAACATAACATGCCCTAAGGCATTCGCGGTGTACACCACCCTAAGGTGAGGTTAGGTTAGGTGGACGTGGGTTAGGTTAAGGGTTACAGTTAGGTTAAGCGTCAAAGTTAGGTTAAGCGTTCGGACGTGAGGCGTCAGGTGGCCGCACCTACCTTTACGGCCGGACATCTTAGGTTAGAGGTTAGGTTAGGTTAAGGCGCCGAGAGGTCCGCGGTCAGGTTACGTTCACCTTCGGGCGCCACACGTAGGTTTCAAAGGTGTGTCGGTCGGTCGTCGGCAAGCCGCAAAAACTACAGACGACGTCGACCAAACCGCCGCAAGACCGAGCAGGAGGCAGATATAAAACACACACACACACACACACACACACACACACACACACACACAAAAACAAAATTTAAACACCACCCACCGGCCAAAGGGCACCAAAAACCACAAACCCGAGCACCACGTCGACCAGAGGCAACCCGCCGCTCACGCGACATGGCTGGCAACTAAGGGGCAAACGGCAACGGCGCTTTCCGCACCGGGCCGGATGCACGTACGACAACACCGCTACCCGTACGCAGGCCTCCCATTGCACACAGCCGCTCTGTGTTTGAACATCATCAATGGCGCGCCCGCGGCTCGTCGCGGGCGCAGCCATAACGCCGCCACTTTTGCACCAACACATTCACGCACCGCAAAACAGCTCGCCGACACAGCACAGCCGACAAAACAAAAACAACCCGCGAGACGGGGGCGACAAACGACAACGATAACAACAACAACAGCAGCAAACAACTCGCACCAAGCGTCCAACAGGTAACAAACGGACAAGCACAGCCTCTGCTAACGGCCACGACGCCAGCGGCACACTGCTCCTTTCCCGCCACACTCGATTTCACAACGCACGCACGCGACCCCGTCAACGACACCGACACGACACACGACGGGCTCCCTTCCCGCAACCTACACCTTTCCGCCACTACGCACAGCTCCACCCGACGCGCCCGTCGCAACGACACTACTGCACGCACTATCCACCCGCCTCCTCCTCTCCCCCCCCCCCCCCTTCCCGTACACAACAACACAGCCAAAAACAACACTCACGACCCAAACATACTAACGACATGGCACGTGCATCGGCGCACACCCCAACCAGTCACCGTCGACAACCACACGCAAGGCACGAAACCGGCGTCCTTCCACGTTGCCATCAAAGCTGCACAAACAACCACAGGAGGAACCACCAACAACGGCCCGCCCGCCCGCCCGCCCGCCCGCCCCAATATTCTCCCACCCTCACCTCACGCCGCAACCACCAAACGCACATTCCCGCTCGCTACCACACACCTCTCGGCAGCCGCTTCGCAAACACATGACGTGACGTGACATCATCACATCACGGGCTACGCACGCACACCGACCCACTTTCCTGCCCTTCGCCCTCTTCTTTCCGACGCCTGCCTTCGGCCGAGCACACGTACGTGGCACAACGCCCAACACAGTCACACACAGTCGACAGGCGCACGCCCAGGCACGCAACGACGCAGCGCAGCAAAGGCGCCCGCAACACATACCTCCTCTCTCTTCTCGCCGCCGCCGCCGACCGCCCGCCAGCCAGCCAGCCAGCCAGCCAGCCAGCCAGCCAGCCACTCGCAATGTGCACTGCCAACCAGCCACACGTCCACCGCGCCGCCTCCGACCACCCGCCAGGGGGCGCTCACGTCCGCGACAACAGCGCGGCCCGCCGCCGGGCGGGCCCAGCCGAACCCAGCCCAGCCGGCGCGCGCTGCTCTGCACTCGGCGCGCCACACATCCTGCTGCAGACCGGGCTCGTCTCTCTGTACGCGTCTGCCCGCATCTCGTCTTCCTGCGCATCAACACAACGAGGCCGCGTGAGCAAACCACCCCCCCCCCCCCCCCCGTCACAACGCCACATCACACACTGCCTTGTCTACCGCCGAAATGCACTCACCAGCCATCCGCTTCGTCTTCGTCTTGTTTACTCGTTGTTGTTGCAGCGGCGCACACAGCCCCGGCCGGCCGCATCCGAGGGTGGCCCGCCGCCAGCGTCTCCTCCTTGGGCACAGGTGCGGTGCCGTGCCGTGCCGTGCCGTGGCCGCCCATCCATCCAACCGCACGCATTTGCTGGCCGCCTCTGCTGCAGAAGAAGACAAAAAACGAAACGTACAAACATACACGCACCCACAGCGTGGCCACACACGGACGGGACCGACAGGCTCCAAGGCGACCAAAGGATAAAAACAAAATAAAAAAACAAAAACAAAAAGACGCAAAGCAAGCAACAAGCACAGGCTGTCGCCTCGCGCCTCTGTCCTTCCGCCCCCGCCCTTCTCTCCCACCACATGCCCACAAACACCACCGCCTCCCCCTCCCCGCACCTCCACATTCGCCCCCTCCATTTGTTCCTTTCTCGCTCTTCCCTTCTGTGTGTCTGCGTGCGTGCGCGGGCGGCGCCTCTCAACATCCGCCGGCCGTCCGTCCCGTTTTCGCCGTACCACACACGCCACCGCCTCCTCCCCGTCCACCACCGCCGCCCCTGTCCGCCCCGCACAACACCATACACCGCTGCTTGTCCTGGCCGTTGCCACCAAAGGCGCCAGCCGCAAACCGCGCCAACGCCGCAGCGCGCGTGCGTCCTTCCTTCTCCGTGCCGACGCGGCCTCTATTCCCGCACCCATTCGGCCGACGACACAGCCGTTGGGCTCCGCACTGCGCGTACCGGCGTTACGCACGCACACCCACCCCCCTCGCGAACGCACGACTCATTGTCTTTGTTGTTTCTCCTCTTTCTTAACGTCTTTGTTTGTTGTTTGTTGTTTGTTTTGTTTTTTGTTTTTTGTTTTTTTTTTTCGTTTTTCCCCACCGCCACATGTGACACAATGCCGCCCTCCACCTTTCGTTCGTGGTTGCTTGCTTGCTTGCTTTGTTTCTCTTTCTCATTGGTACACGTCCGACGCGCTCCATTTCCACCACACCACGGCCATCAGCCTCCTCAACGGGCAGGCGCAGTGTGCCATTCTCCGGCGCACAAGCACACCGCGCGGTACTGGCGCGGCTCGCTCTCCTCGCCCCCACGCCACGCCACGCCACGCCACCGGTGCGCAGCAGCACATGTGATGTCTCGCAACACGACACGCGGTGCGCACACCCCGACCACGCGGCTCTAAAGGCATGGCACCGGCGACATGCGCCGCCCCAGCCACGCATCCGTCGTCTCACGTTGTTCACTGCCAGCCGCGTCGGAGGCTACAACCGCAACCACCACAACAACGGTCCCCCTCCCGGCAACACATTTGTTGCACAAACAAACACAACCGCCGAGCGCAGCGCGAACCACCCACACGCGCCCTCCGCGTCTCCTTTCTCCTTTCGCCCCCTCCCATCTCCCGAATATGCCAGCAGCGCAGCGTTACGCGTGCCCCTCACCCGTCCACACTACCGCGAAACGAACACGCCTTCCGGGCCACCTGCAAGGGCACGCCCACCACCAAATACTGCCGTATTCACGGACGCAGTTCGCAACACGCAACGCACTCTCCACCTACCTTCTTTCTCTCGTCCCTTCTCTTTAAAAACAAAACAAACACACAAACCAACCACGGCTAACACACTTTTTCGCGACACCTTTGACTGCGTTATCTCGACCGTGACGGCAGCTATCGACCATCCATTCCCCACTACACACACACACACATCATTCGCTACACCGCACACGAAACGGCAAGGGCAAGGCACTCTCTCATAGATTCTTCCTCCGAGCCATATCGGGCGAACGTTGCATCCGGGAAGGCAATGCAATTCAGCCGTCACCACGGCCGACACTTGCAGCCGCGCCGTAAACGCATGTCAGTGCGGCTGCAATGCACGGGAACGTTCCGTTGCTCTAGACAGCGCCTCTCCGTTTTTCCCCTGTCTCGTTTTCCGGTGATTGCTTCTCCTTCTTCTTTTTCTTCGTTTCGTTTCGTTTTATTATTTTCGTTCCCCTCCTCCACCATTGTTTCCGTCCCCACAGTTTTTTTTTTTTTTTTTGCTCATTCCACACGTTCTGCCCAGACAAGACATGACATCCGACCGATCACAGTCAGCCTTTCGTCACCGTTCGCAGCGCCGACGGTGCCACAGTGAGACGGGTGTTCAGACCGACACGTTGCCATGATGCCCATAGACAGCTACTCAGGGCCGCCGGATCGGATCACATCACCGACAAACCGGCCATTTCACCGGGGGACACAGACAACCGCGTGTACGCCCATAACAACAAACAACGGCCGTCGTCGTCTACCGTCACTGAACCGAACACACGTGCACCTTGAATGACGACACCGGCGTGCGTGCGCACAACAATCAATCATTCAAATCAACTGCAGAAACGGCTATCAAAATCAAGGGCCAAATAAATGGGTACACCACCGTGCGTGTCGCCTACCCCACCCGCCCGTACAATTCTTGCGTCTTCTTAATGACTAGTAAAGACACGTCCATTTTTTTTTTTTTTTTTAAAACGTCACCAACACACCTCCACGCCGTACAGCAAAGGGAATAGTAGACGGCAACACAACATTTCACCCTCGCCATCATGTATGTATGATGTGACAACAAACAAACCCGCAGACGGCCCTAACGGTGACATCCAACAATCGCGAGGGGTTTCAATTGCAGTCACGTGACTAACCGGGCAGACAGAGACAAAGAAAGGAAAGGAATCAGCGACACAGACAACACCTCCTGTCTGTGTGTCGACAAACAACCAACCAACCAACCAACCACGCCACGACTCGCGAGCACGCATAACCACCACCACCACCACCACCAGCTGCTTCGCAACCAACCAAACCGGGTAGCTATGCGCCGCCTCACACAAACAACAATTCCGCTCTTCCCGCAAAGGCAATTTGGTGGCCCTGAAAAGGGCCGTTTTGCCGCTCTCGCAACGGAGGGGAGCTCCCTAGAGCCTTAACCCCCTCACTTGGAGCTCGTGTACTTGGTCACCGCCTTCGTGCCCTCGCTCACGGCGTGCTTGGCCAGCTCGCCAGGCAGCAAGAGCCGCACAGCCGTCTGGATCTCGCGGGACGTGATGGTCGAGCGCTTGTTGTAGTGCGCCAGGCGAGACGCCTCGGCCGCAATGCGCTCGAAAATGTCGTTCACGAAGCTGTTCATGATGCTCATCGCCTTCGACGAGATGCCCGTGTCGGGGTGCACCTGCTTCAGCACCTTGTAGATGTAGATGGCATAGCTCTCCTTCCTCTTGCGCTTCTTCTTCTTGTCGCCCTTCGAAATGTTCTTCTGCGCCTTGCCAGCCTTCTTGGCGGCCTTCCCGCTAGTCTTGGGCGGCATCTCGAACGTACAACAGCAAGCAGCAAGCGCTCCGCTCTAGTCAGCGTCTCCCCACACAGTGGCACCCGCCGCTACCGCAACACCCCACCTTTACCAGCTCGCCCTGTTGCGGCCGCCGACCAATGGGGCGCGCGCGCAACCGGCCGCCGCACCCGAGCCCATAAAGGGACCCCCACCCTAGTCCCGCCGCCATTCGCTGAGTAGCTTCTGGAGAGTGCGGACGCGTGTGCGGGGCTGCGCTAGTACTCTCCCTCTTCGTCGCTACTCAGCCATAGGAATCCGCTTGCGGGTTTAGTCGCTGATTGTCCTAGCGCTGTAGCTGGACGGTTCGGCACTAAGGCTTCCGAGCTCCTGATTTTTTCAAATCGGGAGCGGAGTTGCAAGAAGATTGCAGGGCGAGCGGCTGAATTGGCAGCAGCTTTTGAGCAAATTGTCGTTGCGGGTTGCGGGCTGTGGGTTGGCGCGTCTTGGTGCGCGTCTTCTTGCCGCCGCGGTTCGCTTTTTCGGCCGGTTCGAGCACTTCGGCTGCGACAGGTACTCCTGCTGCCGCAGAGACTAGCTCTGCTCCCCCCCAAGTGTAGGGAAATTGCACGTCAGGGCCTGGTCAACGGCCAGATACCCGCGCGTGTCAGAACTGTTAGGGTCGGACTGTTCTGCTTGATACCTAACGGTGCCAACCAAAAGCGGACACTGACACCCCCCTGGCAGCCAACCCTTCGAGTCTGGACATGGACACCCCAGTGAAACTCACGATTACAGAGAAAGAAAACTCCCCTGGTTGCTACGAGGTCAACAGGACGGACCTAACGGGCAACCAGGACGGGATGAGCCCGAGCTCGCGATTGCTGTTGCTCAACGCAATCGCGGGTCTCACCGGTAGGGACAGACGAAAATACGAGAAGAAGCTCGAAAGAGCTTGGAAAGAACCGCGGATCTTGCCCAAGGGTGACAAGACACCGCCGAGTGCCCGCCTAATTAAGGCGAAGGCAAAGAAGTCACCTAAGCGCAAGAAAGTCACAACAGGGTCACCGGTAAAAAAGCGAAAGACCACCTCGCGTAAAACCGTCGCTGCGCGGCGGCCGGAGGTGGCGGACGCGGCCGGGTCAGCCGCGCCTGAGCCGACCGCGCCTGCCAACACAAAGGCCGACCGGGCCACGTGCAGCGGCGGCCAGCAGGGCCAGGTAGCAGCCGAACAAAGCGCCTGCGCTGGGACGGCTAGCGCGCCCCCCGAGGCGGCCGGGCGGCTGCGCGCCGAGGTGAATGCGCAAAAGCACGAAGGCGCGGAGGCGAGTGCGCGCGGGCGGCGGAAGGAAACCGATACCGCCGGCGCGGGCTCGCCGCCGCGTGGGAATGCCGGAGCGGAGGAACCTCGGAGCGTTGCTGAGGGGAGCGAGCGATGCGGAAGCAGCGCAGGGATCGCCATGCAGGAAATTGACGACGAGGGATTCCAGCTGGCACGAAAAACCGCCAGACGATCCCCCGTCTCAGACACACCAGTCCCAATTCACACTGCCAACAGATTCGACGCGGTGGGAGAATCTGCTCAAAATGAGTCGCCAGAAACAGATGGCACTGAGGGAAACGAACAAAACAAAACCCTCAGAATCCCGCCCATAGTCGTGCAGTTTGAAAATAACTACAAGGCGCTGTACGACGTCATCACGAACGCGGTAGGGGAAGGCAAATTCACCGCCAAAACAACTGGCGGTGACAAAGTTAAAGTCACTGTTAAAAACGTCGAAGACTACAAGGCAGTGAGGAAGGTGCTCGAGGAGCGGAAATTCCACTTCTACACCTTCCCACTAGCAGCGAGAAGGCCGATTAGACTGGTGTTCCGCGGTGTACCACATACCACCGACACTGCGGACATCAAACAGTTCCTTCAGGAGGAAGGATTCGAGGTTAGTTCGGTGGTGTTGACGCGGCCGAACCGACCTTGGCCCCTTCATACTGTCACCCTCCCAGACTCTGCCCAAAATCGAAAGATCTGGGAGGTCAAAAGGATACTGGCGCTATCGGTCACTCCCGAGAAGCTCAAAAAGAAATCGGGACCAGGCCGCTGCTATAACTGCCAGGCCCTAGGGCACATCGCGCGAGACTGCACGATGCCAGTTGTGTGCGTCAGATGCACTGAAGAGCACACGTACGACCAGTGCAAACTGCCGAGGGGGGAGGGAAAAGAAAAGTGCGCTAATTGCAAAGGAGCGCATCCAGCCAGCTACTTAGGATGTCCTGAGTACAGAGCTGCAAGGGACAGGCAGAGGGGCAAAACCATCAATAAAACCCCGAATCACAAAAGCACGCCAGCACCCAGGCCACCACCCCCACCTCCCCAGAGAAGACACAATGACACAGTAAGAACGCAGGTCTTCGCATCCACCGCATATTCCCGTGCACTTACCGGTGACCCACCTGACCCGCCGAGCCACCTACCACCACCCACCAGTAAACAGGTTCCTCAAGCTGACGGAAGTCCTAGGGAAGTCTGTCCACCACGCCACCCACAAACCAGTCCGCGAGAAGCAGTCGAGTCTGTTGGAATCCAACAACTCGCGTCGTCCATCCGTCTGCTACAGGCACAGATGACCCAGCTAGTGGGCATACTAGCAACACTGACGCAGCTCCCCGCCGACCTCAGATCGGCAGCACAGCAGTCGCCTGTAGCAGCGACAGCCGCAGGAAAAATTGTCCCCCACCATGGATAGGAGACCTAATATACAAGGTCTCAAAATATGCGCGTTTAACGCAGACAACCTTACTCGCCAACCCATGGAGTTTAGAGAATTCATACAGGAAGAAAAAGTTGACATATGCCTAGTGGGAGAAACATTCCTCAAACCAGGACTAAGAGTTTCTGTACCAAATTACATTTGCTACAGAAACGACCGACCCACTCACGGAGGCGGGGTCGCGGTATATGTCAAAAAAGGAATCAGACACCACCAAATATACCCCCCCAATACAGCAGAAATAGAAACGGCGGCAATCGAAGTGGCCACAGTAACTGGCCCCCTAACAGTCGTTGCAGTATATCGCCCCCCTTCCCAAAGACTAGAAGAGGACGACATAGCTGCACTAAGCCGTATTAGAGGCAAACTACTGATAGCAGGGGACCTAAATGCTAAGCACGCGGACTGGAACTCGAGACACCGAAATCAAGCTGGTCAACAACTGCAACGACTTGCGCGCACACACCAGTTACAAATATGGGGCCCAGAGGAACCGACACACTTCCCAAAGAACGGAGGAAGACCGGACGTCCTCGACATAGCCATCACAAAGAATCTGGTGGGCTTTGTATCCGCGACATCGGTAAACAGAATGTCGTCGGACCACAATCCCGTGATTTTTGAGGTCGATATGGGAGAATGGCTCTCTATCCCACAACGGCATGCGACATACAAGCGCATCAATAAGGAGCAATTCAGCAACGCAGTAGCAGCTGAACTTGCCCAGACCCCGCCTCCAACTGCAGAGACAGCAGAACAGGCACTAGACGACCTCACAAGAGCGATCCTACAAGCTGCTGAGGGAGCCACACCGCCTCCTGCGGGGCCCCCCCGCTCCAGGCAACTCCCCCCGCACTTGCTTGCGCAAATACGGCACAAAAACAGGATCGCCAAAGAGTGGAAGCTCACCAGAAATAGGGATACACGGAGGCTACTCAATAGGCTACAGAGAGAGCTGAAAGCAGATCTCAATGAGTACCGTAACCAACAATGGTCGGCAAGGCTCTCAGCTCTCAAACTAGAAGACAATAGTTTATGGCAAGCCACCAAACAGTACACGAGAAGACGCGCGAAAATGCCACCACTGCATGGCGAACGCGGACTGCAGTTCAGCCCCATTGACAAAGCTAACGCACTAGCCGACGTGTTCGAAAAACAGTTCAGACCAGCAGAAGTACAGGACAGAGAACACGTCGCAACAGTCCGCAGAGAACTGGCCGTGTTCCTGGAAGCAGACGACGAAGATGACTACACGCCACTCTTCAGTACTGAAGATGTGGCGCGCTGCATCAAGTCCCTGCCCACCAGGAAAACCCCGGGTCACGACCAGGTCACAAATGAATTGCTGAAACTCCTCCCGCCCCTGGCAATCACCCATCTGACCGATATTGTTAACGAACTGACGAGATCACAAAAATTCCCGGCGCAGTGGAAGCACGCAGAAGTCATTGCGATCGCGAAACCAGGAAAAGATCCGGTGTTCCCGCAACATTATAGACCAATTAGTCTACTGCCTACCCTCAGTAAACTTTACGAGCGCCTCCTACTAACCCCCATACAGGACCATATCACAAGAGAGCAGATCCTGCCGAAATTCCAGTTCGGATTTAGGCAAAGACACTCCGCCCCCCAGCAAATCATGAGGGTGGTTGAAGCAGCCACGGACAGCTTCAACCGAAAGGGCTACTGCGGGCTTGTCTTGTTAGACGTAGCAAAAGCCTTTGACTCAGTCTGGCACACCGGGATACTACACAAGATGTACACCCTAGGCTTCCCCGGAAAGATCGTCAAAATCGTTAAAAACTATCTCTCCGGTAGGACTTTCTCAGTCAAGATCGATGGATCCCTGTCGACCAGGAGAAGAATCAGTGCAGGCGTGCCCCAGGGCTCGGTCCTGGGACCCGTCCTCTACAGTGTCTACACTGCTGACATCCCTACGACTCAGCATGTACACACTGCACAATACGCAGACGACACTGCATTCTTCTCCTGCTCGACAAACAGGAACCTGGTTACAAGGCGTCTGCAAACCGCCCTAAACAGGACGGAAAACTGGGCCAAGCAGTGGCGCATCTCTATAAATTCAGAGAAGACACAAGCCATGCTGCTCACCAGACGCCATGGGAAACGCCGACCCCCAAGAAGACCATACCAACTGCTGCGATTGCAGGGGCAGAACTTGCCATGGAGAAATTCTGCGAAGTACCTCGGTGTCACACTTGACAGACGCCTGACATGGAAGTGCCACATTGAGGAGCTTCGCAGAAAGGCTCACGCCAGGATGCAGATTCTGTACCCTGTCTTGAACAGCACCAGCTCCCTCGACCCCGCAACAGGAGTAGCGATCTATCGAAGTCTAATTCGACCGATACTGGAATACGCGTGCCCTGTATGGGGCTACGCAGCCAGATCGACGATAGATCGCTTACAGAAGACTCAAAATAGAGCGTTACGACGAGCCCTACACGTCCCCACGCGCTTCCCCACGGCAGACCTACATGAAGCCGCAGACATAGAGCCGCTCACAACACGATTCCGCGCCCTGGCAGAAGTGTTCTACGCCACGGCGCGGAATTCTGAAAATGACCTAATCAACACCCTTGGGCAATATGAACCCCATAGGGACAGATATAACAGACCCAAGTCGCTACTCCTGCAGTAGCAGAAAAAGAACAACAAAAGAAAACTCTCAACAAACAGCAAACAACAAAAGCACAGAAACAAAAAGAACACACCAAAAAAGAGGAGGAAATGTCCGAAGGAGACAATAACCTCCACCACCACCCCCTCTAACGGTAGAGGACAAAAAAGAGAGATGAGTAGTAGTCCCGCCGCCACGCACTCCGCTGCTCGACTCGCTGCGGCTCGCACCGTTACGTTACGTGTTTCAACTAGCCAAACGCCATGTCCGGACGCGGAAAGGGAGGCAAAGTCAAGGGCAAGTCAAAGTCCCGCTCAAGCAGGGCTGGGCTCCAGTTCCCGGTCGGCAGAATCCACCGCCTCCTGCGCAAGGGAAACTACGCCGAGCGCGTCGGCGCCGGGGCGCCCGTCTACCTCGCCGCCGTCATGGAGTACGTCGCGGCTGAGGTGCTCGAGCTGGCCGGAAACGCGGCCCGCGACAACAAGAAGACGCGCATCATCCCGCGCCACCTGCAGCTCGCCATCCGCAACGACGAGGAGCTCAACAAGCTCTTGTCGGGCGTCACCATCGCACAGGGTGGTGTCCTGCCCAACATCCAGGCCGTCCTGCTGCCAAAGAAGACCGAGAAGAAGGCCTAAACAGAGAGCGCGGCGCTGCGCTTGCGTGCTCCCTGCACGCAAACGCGCCTGCCTTTGCCTTGCCGGCTCGGCTCACAACAATCGGCCCTTTTCAGGGCCACCACACAAACCTACGTCCAAAGCAAAGTTTCCGTCGTCCGTGCTCGCCGCACTTTACACAACACGTCCACATACATACATTGCACAGCCAGCGCCGGCGCACGTCCGCCATCTTGTCCACAGCCCGTGTGGCCGAACGCGCACACATTTTGTCGTTTCTCTCTTTTTGTCTTTTTTGTTTCTGCACCCCTCCGCGCACGCACAGAGTCGCGTTCCAAACGACAACGACATCAATACACCGATAATGTGATGATCATTGTTAGCATTATAATGTTTCAATTAAAGGGGCGCGCGTGGCACAGACAAAAAAAACCAAACAGCTGATCCGATCGATCGATCGATCGATCCGGCCCGCCCGCCTATGCCCACGCCACAAACAAACAACAAACCACGCACACACTGGACTCAGCCGCGCCCATCGCGTCAAACTCAAAAACTAACGCACGCGCAGCAGCAACAACAACAACAACACGCACAGGCAACACAGACTCTTTCGCACTTTTCAATCTCCGAACAGTGTGGTGGCCCTGAAAAGGGCCGTTTTCGTCTCTCCCACCAAGCACGGGCACGGCACGGCCGCGGGAAGGCCACAACGCAGCACAGCACACCGGCTGGCTGGCTGCCTGCCTGCCTAACCGCCGAAACCGTACAGGGTGCGCCCCTGCCTCTTCAGGGCGTACACCACGTCCATGGCCGTCACAGTCTTGCGCTTGGCGTGCTCAGTGTACGTCACCGCGTCGCGGATCACGTTCTCCAGGAACACCTTCAGCACTCCGCGGGTCTCCTCGTAGATCAGACCAGAGATGCGCTTCACGCCGCCCCTGCGAGCCAGGCGGCGGATGGCGGGCTTCGTGATGCCCTGGATGTTGTCGCGCAACACCTTGCGGTGCCGCTTGGCGCCACCCTTGCCCAGCCCCTTTCCTCCCTTGCCGCGGCCTGTCATTCTTCTTCCTTCCTCCTCCTCAAAGCAAGCAAGCGAAAAAACACAAGCGCCAGCTCCTCACCCGGCGCTAGCGAGTCGGCTACGGTGCGAGCTCTCTTTTTGTTTTTTATAGGATGGGGCCCCTCCACGCCCGCACCAACGTGGTGACCAACACAAAAGTTTTACTGTCACCTCCGTAAGCATGTTAGTTTTGAATCAGGCGTCACAGGATGCAGGCTGTGATGTTATCCATGCGTCTGGGTAAGACTACTCATTAACATGGTCCATCAGGAGATAGTAGTGGTCGAAAACGATCGAAGGGTAGCGGTTTTAAGAGCAGAGGAAAAAAAGTGCCAAGGCCAGCGCCAAGGGAAAAAAACCTCTGCGACAGTAGGATGGGTGGTAAGGGCAGTAGCGGCTTGCTAGCTGCGACAGAGCATGCAAGGTGAGGGGGGTTAGCGTGAGGTATCGTGCAACGTTACCTATGTACTGCGTGGTTGTCAGCTGGGGCAGTCCGGTGCTGCGGCTGGGCTCGCTTGTAGTCTCCTGGGCCGGCCGCAGTGGCTTACTCCCTGTAACAAAGAAATTCGGCGCGGCAGGGCGGCGACGCTTCTGCGATGAAGACTGGCCTATTGGCTCCTCGACCCCTTGCAGTCGGCGTCGCCAGCGGCTCCTCTGCGGCGGCGGTTGTCTTCTTCTTCTTTGCGCCTCTCACCCGCGCTGCTGCTGGAACAAGAGCTGGGATAGGCGCGCGAACGTCCTTCTGCGAGGTCGCAGGAGTGTTCGCAGGTACGACTGCACTGAGGCCTTGGGCGAAAACTGCTCGCAGTTGCCTCAAGGCCTCTTCCTTCTCTGCAGCCACGGCGGCTGCGAAGGCAGCCCTCTCCGCCGCCATGACGGCTTTGAGGGCTGCTGTGGCCTCCTTCACGGCGGTGCCGAGTTCGAGGTCACATCTCTTCGCAGGAAGGCGAGCTGCGTCCTGGCTGCTCGTTTCCGAGCGGCCGTCCCTGCCCCTGGCAGGTGGATCTGCTGCTGCGCCGTCCCTCAGCTGCGCCGGGCTGTTCTGCGCCCTACGCCGTTTCCGGCGTCGTCTTCTCTTCTGCTGCTGCGTCGGTGCGGCCGCGGCCGCTTCGCCGCCCCCGGCACGGCTGCGGCTTGAGAAAGCCGAACAGCCGCGCCAACTGGCGACGTGCGGGCCGCCACACCGGACACAAGTCGGCAGAGCGTTGCTGCCGCGGTCGCAGGCGCGGCTGTCGTGCTCACCTGAGCACTTGACGCACCGCGCCGCGTTGCGGCAATACTTCGCAACATGGCCCTCGCCCTGGCACCTGAAGCACTGGGGCTGAGGATCCATGGCGGTCGGGAGAGCCTCTGTCGTAACCGGGAAGCCCAGCAACTTCCGCAAGTCGAAGATGTCACTCCCGCCGTCGACCGTTTGCACGGTCACGGCATAGAGCGGCGCCCTCTTCCTGTTGGTTCGGTTGTGCAACCTTGCGGCTGCACTACCAAACCCGGCTCGCAGCAGCCCTTCCCGGACCGCTGCCTCATCACAGCACCAAGGCAACCCCCGGAGGAGTGCCTTAGTCGTCTTCATCCTTCCTACGGAAGGTGCCTTCTCACGCGCCGGCGGCGCGTCGACGATGTGGTCGGCCACTGCGACCTTGATCGCCCTGTGGTCGGCCACGTTTGCGGCTCGAACGCAGATCAGCGAGTCTGTATCGACAGACTCGTAGACCACCTCGTTCTGAGCGCAGCTCGTCATGGTGTCGAACAGCGCTGTCCACCCGCCTTTGCACTTGACGTACAAAGGGGGGACAGGCCGCGACTCGTCTTCTCGAGAGTTCCTTGCACGGTCGGCAGACTCGGTGAGTTGCACAACCGAAGGACCCTTCGTAGCAGCAGGTTTCCTCTGCGCACGCTTCTTTCTCTGCCGCCGCCCCCCTATATAGACTCTGGCCCGCCCTCCCCCCACCACGCGCACCGAGGGCATATAAGCGCGGCGCGGGGCCGCGCGGGCCCGTTGTCAAGGCAGCACCGGACGCTTCGTGTACCGCACGCACCTCCACGCCGCTAACCGCTATGGCCCGCACAAAGCAAACGGCCCGCAAGTCCACCGGCGGAAAGGCGCCGCGCAAACAGCTCGCCACCAAGGCGGCGAGGAAGAGCGCGCCCGCCACCGGCGGCGTCAAGAAGCCCCACCGCTACAGGCCGGGCACCGTCGCCCTGCGGGAAATCAGGCGCTACCAGAAGAGCACAGAGCTGCTCATCCGCAAGCTGCCGTTCCAGCGCCTAGTGCGCGAGATCGCCCAGGACTTCAAGACCGACCTGCGCTTCCAGAGCTCCGCAGTCATGGCCCTGCAGGAGGCCAGCGAGGCCTACCTCGTCGGCCTCTTCGAAGACACCAACCTGTGCGCAATCCACGCCAAGCGCGTCACCATCATGCCCAAGGACATCCAGCTCGCGCGCCGCATCCGCGGCGAGCGCGCCTAGAAACCGCGCCGCGCACGCGCACGCGCGCCCGCCCAACAAAAACGGCCCTTTTCAGGGCCACTAACATCTCTCCGTCGCGAGCAAAACTTTTGTCGGTCTTGCCGCCCCGCAAAACAACAACAACCAATTCCCCTCCCGTCCACAGCCGCTCTCGCCAACAATCGACGTCACTCCCATCCCTCACAATACACACACACACACACACACACACACACACACACAACAGCCGGACGACGTCACCACACACCACGGGTGGCTGGCCGCCGCCGTCTCCGAGGCGCGCGCACGCTACGCTACACTACAACGTCAACGCCACCGCGCCTTCCCAATTCCCGCCGGCCACTTCCACGTCTCACGTCCCCCCGCCGCTTTGAGACAGAGAGAGACACAACACACACACAAAAGACACGACATCCGCAAAGCAAGCAAACACACAAACAAACAAGAGTCTCCAGAAACATACATGAGCAACCAAACGTCGGCCGCCGCAAAAAAAAAAAAAAAACAACTACAACAACAACAAAAACAAATAAAATAAAATAAAAAGACCAACAAACGGCCACAACCGCTCCGCTACCGCGCGCCGCCGCCTACCGCCACCGGCACCACAATCCAACCACCACGGCACGCAAACAGTACCCACAAGGGTCACACACAACCAACCAACCAACCACACCGGCGCATGCACGACAATCAACGCCTTCCCGACGTCCTTTGATGGCCCTGAGAAGGGCCGTTTTGGGCCGCGCGACAGCCGCAGCCGTGCCATCGCGCGCCACTAAGACGACGCGGGGGAGGGCGGTGGGGGACGACGGCGTCAAGCGCCAACCCCTCTCCCTTGCCTTTCTTTAACGTTACTACTTTACTTCTTCTTCTTGGGCGACGCCTTCGCCTTAGACGGCGTCGTCGCCTTCTTCGGGCGCGGCGCCTTCGGCTTCTTCGTCGGAACCTTGGCGGCCTTCTTCGCCTTCGACGGCGACTTGGCCTTGGCCGGCTTGGCCGCAGCCGCCTTCTTCGCACCCGCGGGAGCCGCCGACGCCGCAGACGCCTTCTTGGCGGCGCCCGCCTTCCGACCGGTCGCCGCCTTCACGCCACCAGCCTTCTTTGCGCCGGCCGCGCGGCCGCCCTTCTTCTCCTTGCTGGCCGGAGCGGCGCGCTTCTTCTTCGCACCGCCGGCACGGGCCTTGCCGCCCTCGGCCGCCCCGCCGCCGGCGCCGGCAAGCTTGAAAGAGCCGGACGCGCCCTTCCCCTTCGTCTGCACCAGCTCGCCAGCCACGACGGCCGACTTGAGGTACTTCTTGATAAAGGGCGCCAGCTTCTCCGCGTCCAGCTTGTAGTGCGCGGCAATGTACTTCTTGATCGCCTGCAGCGACGAGCCGCCGCGCTCCTTCAGACTCTTGATGGCGGCCGTCACCATCTCAGAGGTGCGCGGGTGCGCAGGCTTGGCGCGCGGCTTCTTCGCAGACGCCGCAGACTTGGCCTTCTTCGTCGTGCCGGTGGCGGCGGGTGCCGCAGCAGTCTCGTTCGTAGCCGCCTGATCTGCCATTATTTCGACGGACGACGCGCGTACACACAACAACAGAACAGCGAGAGAGCGGCGAGCACGGCAGAGAATAGCCGCCGCGCCGCTTTTTTTTTTTTTTTTTTTTTTTTTTTTGTGTGTTGTTTTCGTCGGCAAGGGTACTACCTCCGGAGGAGGTTGGCCCCTCAAGTGTGAGGAGTAGGGTTACTTATTGGGGACACCATTTATTTCACAAAATGGGACACCTTGTTTTTCTTTGGGGAGCCTTTGGGCACAGTACTTTGGTCCTTTAGGCCCACAATCTTGGTATTTTATATTTTAGTGAAGCTTCTTGTTGTAGTTGACCTGATCTATTGATTTGCGTATATTAGTCGTCTTCTAGGATAGAGAGTGGAACTCTTACTTTTTGCCGGTGTGTTGGTGCTACTGTTGCTAGATCCTGTAGTTGATGCGTGGTAGGTCTGAGCCTTTCAATTTTCTCAATTAGTCTTCTTGTAGTGGTGATAATTTGACTGTCGACGGTCGGCATATTCAGTTCTTCATGAATGCGTTCTGTCCTCGTCCACCATGGCGCGTTTAAGATAAGCTTCAAGCATCTATTTTGCAGTGTTTGGAGTGGTTTTCTATTTGTTCTGCTGGTTATGCCCCACGACGAGCAGCCGTAGAGCATCATTGGTATGACTATTGCTTTGTAAATGGTTAATTTCGTCCTTTGGAACATTTCCTTACTGGCCAGAAGAGGGTAAATTGCATGAATTGTTCTTGATATTCGCAGACGTTTGTTTTCAATGTGCTGTTTGAAAAGCATTTTGTTGTCTATTGTTACTCCTAGGTATCTGACAGATGTTGTCCATGGTATTTGCGTTCCATTGAGTTCAATTCGGTCGTGGATCTGTGGTCTGCGGCGTGTAAAAAGTATGGCAACTGTCTTGTCCGGGTTTACTTTAATCCTGTTTCTTTCAGCCCATTTTTCGGTGAGGTCCACTTGTTGCTGCAGTCTATTTATTGTCGTTGATAATCGTCGGTGTGTTTCAAGGAGTGCCGTGTCGTCTGCGAATTGTGCTATTGTCGATGTTGCAGTTTTTGGTATGTCGTTGACGTATACTGTAAATAGGGTCGGCGAAAGCACCGAACCCTGCGGTATTCCTTCCTGTAATGTTTTCTGGGTTGATCGTTTGTTGTCAATCTGGACAAAACACCTTCTGTCATGTAAAAAACTGTCGATCATTTTTATATAACATTCCGGTATGTCAGTGTGGTCTTTTAATTTCGTTATGAGGTTGTCTTTCCACACTTTGTCATATGCTTTTTCAATGTCAAGGAATATTGCGGCTGTAAATCTGGATAAGTTCACGTTCTTGGTGATGTGTTCGGTAATGCGGAGGATCTGGAGTTCTGCTGACAGTTTTTGTTGGAATGCGAATTGTTCTTGTCTGATAATGTTGCCGTCGAGTAGAGGTTGTCGGATTCTTGGTAGTAGGATTCGTTCCAGGAGCTTGGACATGGTTGGAAGTAGGCTTATCGGTCTATAGTTCTGTGGTTGCTTGAGGTCTTTTCCAGGTTTGGGTATCGGAACTATTTTTGAAATCTTCCATGCTTGAGGAAAGTATTGGTTGATGAGGCAGGCGTTGATGATTCTGGTTAGCAGGACGAGAGGTTTTCTTGGCAGGTTTTGGAGATGGATGTTGGAAATGAGGTCCGGTCCAGGAGCGGAGTTTGTGCCCAGTCGGTTAATGGTTGTTTTGATTTCGGCTGGAGTGGTGAGTTCTGGTAGATCGCGCGGAGGCGTCTGGCGTATGTTCTGTGCTGTTGTTGTTACATGCTGTTGATATTGTAAGATGTCGGGTTGTACATGTCCAGGAGGTTCTATTGTGTTCTGTTGTTCATACGTGGCTGCAAAAAGTTCTGCCTGGCTGAGGGCGTCAAAGATTAGATCATTATTGTCAAGTAATGCCGGTTTGTGGGATTTCGTACGTCGCAGGTTCTTAATTAATTTCCAGTCGTCTGTATTGCGAAGTTGTAAGGAGCTCATGCGATCTTCCCATATTTCAGCTCTCCATTCCCGTACCCGGTGATGGATTTGTTTTTTCAGTCTGTTAAATTGTTTTCTGTCTTCTGGGTTTCGAGTATGGAGCCATCTGCGTCTAGCTGCGTTTTTCAGGTATTTTAAATCTTGTATGAGTGGAGGTAGATGGTGAGCGTTTGATACGGGAAATGTTGTAGTTGTGGATGCTTTTTTGTATGCTGTTTTAATTTTTTCTGTTAACGAGCCGATGGCGTCATCTATTTTGTTTGTAGTAGTTAGGTCCAGTGTGGGACGAATGTTGTTGTTAAGCCATCTGTGATATTGGTCCCAATTAATAACGGTTTTGTGTCGTTGGCGAGGCGGTTCTATTGCATTTCCAATATGGCCGATTACTGGTAGGTGGTCAGAAGTGAGGTCTTGAAGAGTTCGGAGATGTAGATCAGGATCGAGGTTTTTGGTAATACAGATATCCAGGACGTCGGGTTGGTGGCGGTGATTGAAAGGAATGTGGGTGATGTCTTGAGGAGCGGAAATTATAGCATTTAGTCTTCCTTGTAAGTTATACAGTGAGTTCCCACGTGCGTTGTTTCGTCTTGAGTTCCATGTAGTGTTTTTAGCATTCAAGTCGCCGGCCAGTAAAATTTTGTTGTTATTGTCGAATATTTGGAGTAAGTCATTTTCGTCGAGTGTAACTCTGGGGCTGAGGTATGCGGCCACCAGGGTTATTTTCCCTTGCGCTGTTTCAATTTTGACTATTGTGGCTTCTAGTGATGTCATCTGTGGTGTGATTTCGGGGTTGTGTCTAATGTGAGAGCGAATAAAGATGGCTGTTCCGCCTCCCAGTCGGTTTGTTCTGTCAGTTCGATGGCATATCATGTTTCGAAGTTTGAATGATTGTGACGGACGTAAATGAGTTTCAGTGGCAAATAGAATGTCGATCTTGTTGTCTTCAATAAATTCATTTAGTAAGTCTGCTTTGTTATGGATTCCTGAAGCATTAAAATTACAGAAACGGAGGTTTTGCTTCCTAGTCGGTCGAATTTCCATTTTCGGTGGCGAAGAATTTCATTATTCCACTGGCGATTGCTAGTACTTTTGATAATAAGTCAGGTGCGGTCATAAATTGTTGATATGTGGTGGTAATGATGGAAATGATGTTGGTCCACTGTGAATTCTTCCAAAGGTTTTTCATCTGGTTTAGGAAGTCGAGGAAGGAAGCAGGTTCGGTTGATTGGTTTGCGGTTGAATCTGTTGTCTGATGAGTCTGGGTGGTTAAAGATGATTCCTGGTTGGTCAGGAGACTTGCCCATGTTCTTCGTCCTCTGCGGCTGGCTTCGGCTGGAGTTGGCATAGGTGTGGGTTTTATTGCTGGTTGGATTGTTGCTACTGCGGGAGTGGTGGTTCTTGGTCGTTGTGCATTGTACATCCGGATTGCTTTTTGAAATTCTTCGCAGCCGCGAAAAGATGCGGGGTGGCCGTCTTGTTTACAATTTACGCAGTGAGAGGTGGCGTTTAGTGGTAGGCTGCAATCCCGTGCTCTATGTGCGCCGCCGCAGCGGACACAGCGAGTAGGCATGGAGCAGTAGTTTGCTGTGTGGAAGAACCCTTGGCATTTTTTGCATTGAGGTGGACCGTCTTTGTTTTGGTATGATTCCACTGTTACTTTTGTGTCTAGTATGTATCGTACATGGTAGATGGCGTCATTTTCGGGTTTCCGGTCGAGAGTTACACAGAATACGTCCATGGGTTTTAGTTGTTTTGTGTTGTTGTCTCTTTTCTTATATTGATGGACATTTCGTGGCATGAAGCTGAGTTCCCGTAGGTCTTTTTCCACTTCTGCTTCCGTGACAGTTTCGGGAAGTCCTTTGATTACAACTTTTAAAGTTCGTTCGTTTTGTGGTTGATGCGTGAAATTTGAAATGTTGTGGTGGTGAAAAAAGTCAAGTGCTGTCCTTTGGTCCTTTAATGAATCAAAATGGTACTTTATGGTGTCTCCTTTGTAGATTGCCTGTATTGGTCCGTCCATGTGTTTCTTTAAAGCAGCATTGAGTGTGAGGTAGTGTCCCTTGTATTGAATAGTGATGGGCGGGATTCTCGGTTTCTTCGGGATAGCATGAGGAGCAGTCGATGATGATGGTGTTGGATGGGATGTGGTTGCAGGATTTACAGTACTATTTCTTCGTTGTGGTGGAGGTGCAAGGGGTTCGAATCTGTTTTCTGTCTGAATTGAAAATTGCTTATGCGGTGCAGTGACATCATCTGTGTTTTTCCTTTTTGCTGTTTTACGTGGGGGAGGGGTTTGGAATTCCCCTTCCCCATCGTCGTGTTCCATCTCTTCTGGTTCAGATACATCAGATTCAGAAGAGCGGTAATAATGTGAATAGTTATCGTCGTCATATGTTTGATTGGTGTCTTCATTTGTTGAGTTTTTATCCGTGTCTTGTCGTGGTGTGTCGTGATTGGTTGATTTGTCATTACAGAGAGTCGCCATGTTGCAGTCTT
This sequence comes from Schistocerca nitens, assembly GCF_023898315.1. Taxonomy (NCBI): domain Eukaryota; kingdom Metazoa; phylum Arthropoda; class Insecta; order Orthoptera; family Acrididae; genus Schistocerca; species Schistocerca nitens. The sequence goes on from NW_026046017.1 coordinate 77,378, forward strand.
GTTGTGCTTCTTGAAATTTTTGGATTTGTCGTCGGAGTGCTAGTTCCACGTCTGTTTCTTGGGTAGTGTTGGAATTAGGCTCAGACCTACCCGCGAATTCTGCCTCAGCCCTACTGTTTTTTCTTTGCCTCGAAGGCCGCGGACGTACAGCGCGCGGGGGGCCGGCCTGCTCCCGGTCGGGCCCCCGCGTCTGAGGCCCTGGGTCTTCATCATTCCCTGGACTACTCATTCCTAGTCCCGGCTAGTCCGGGGACGTTCTCCTGTCTCCTACTACGCCCTGTCACCCTGAGAACACGACAATTTGCGATACGTACACCAGGTGCGAAGTAAGAACGCCGCCCCTTAGTGCACGTCACACAGCTAGCGCTGCTCGGAGTCCGATGCGCCGCGCCGCCAGGCCCAGCCAGTGTCGCGGGCGGGCGCGGACGGCCGAGAGAGCGGCCGCCACTCTGCGCGCCGCCGCGCCGCGCCTCCCGCGCTTGCTACCGCCCAACGTCCGACAGCCTGTGCGGACCAGCCCCAAACCTGCGCCGCAACCACCCGCGCCATTCAAACCACCGAGGATGGGGCTACACACGGCCACACCACAGTCGCCAACCAGTCGCCACGGCAGCGCCGCAAACCACGGCCAAACTGCAGCTACCGCGCGCCACAGCCTGGCTCGGCCCGCCGAGAATCGCCGCCCCCGCCCAAATGCCGCCCCCACAGCCCCAGCCGACGACCCGCCACAATGGCCAAACCTTCGGCAAAACTGGCGCACCGTCGCCGCGCCAGCCCGGCCAGCGCGGCCGCCGCCACAGCCACACAAGCGGAGGCGTGCGGCGATGACGGCCGTGCAAACGCACCTCCGCCGCCCCATCGCCCTCCCACCGTTTCCCGATCGGCCCGCGGCCGTCGGGCCACCTCGCCCGCCAACATTCGCGCCCGTTTCTCACAACATTGCCCGCCGCAAAACAAAAACGAGCGCCGCCTGCGCAACATGGGCACCGGCCAACCGAGGCGCCGCCGCCCCTCGCCGCTTTCAGCGAGGGTGGCTAACCGCCATCCGCAACTACAGACGCACCGAATCTGCCTTCATCAAAAGCACACACCGACAGCCGACCTCTAACATTTAGACTCCGCAAGCCACCCAACGGTGTGTGGCGGAGGGCACTTCACGTGCCAATGTCATTTACCTCCCTTTGCTGTTCCAGTCGCGTATGGTTCGCGGGACGAACCGACAGTCTGCAAAAAAAAAAAAAAAACGCCTCCGTGCGCGCTCGAATCTCTCTAACCACATCCATTCGTGATCTCCTCGGGAGGTATACGCAATATATTCGATACCCCATCCAGAAACGCAATATCTCGAAACCTGGCGAGCAAGCTACACCGCGATGCAGAGCGCCTCTATTGCAGAGTCTGCCGCGTGGGTTTGTTAAACATCTCCGTAACGCTATCACGGTTACCAAATGACCCTGCGACGAAACGTTGGATCGTCTCCGTCGCCTCCGTCAACGCGACCTGGTACGGATCCCACACTGATGGGCAACACGCACGTATAGGTCGAACGAACGGGTGTTTTGTAAGCCACCTCCTCCTTTGTTGATGGACGACATTTGCTACGCATTCTCCCAATAAATCGCAACCTGGTACCCGCCTTACCAACAATTACTTTTGTTTGTTTTTTTTTTTTGTTTTTTTTTTTTAATATGATGATCATCCCACTCCCAATCACTCCGCACGCATACTCCCAGATATTTTACAGACGTAACTGCTACCAGTGTTTGTCCCGCTATCATATACTCAATCATACAATAAAGGGTCCTTCTTTCTATATTATTCGCAATACATGTTAAGGGACAGTTGCCACTCCCTGCACCACGTGCCTATCCGCTGCAGATCGTCCTGCATTTTTCGCTGCAACTTCTCTGTATACTACAGCATCATCCGCGAAAAGACGCATGCAACGTCCGACACTATCTACTAGGTCATTTATATACATTGTGTGTGAAGAGCAATGGGTCCCATAACACTCCCCTGTGGCACGCCAGAGGTTACTTTAACGTCTGTAGACGTCTCTCCATTGATAACACAACATGCTGTGTTCTGTTTGCTACAATCTCTTCAGTCCAGCCACACACTTGGTCCGACATTCTGCAGACACTTACTTTGTTTATCAGGCGACAGTGCGGAACTGTATCGAACGCCCTCCTTCCGGATGTCAACCAAAATGGCATCTACCTGGGAGCCTGTATCTAATATTTTCTGGGTCCCATGAACAAATAAAGCGCGTTGGGTCTCACACGATCGCTGTTTCCGGAATCCATGTTGATTCCTACATAGTAGACACTGGGTTTCCAAAAAACGACATGCTACTACTCGAGCATAAAACATGTTCTCAAATTCTACAACCGATCGACGTCACAGATATAGGGCCTATAGTTTTGCGCATCTGCTCGACGACCCTTCTTCAAGCCCGGGACTACCTGTGCTCTTTTCCAATCATTTGGAACCCTCCGTTCCTCTAGAGACTTGCGGTACACGGCTGTTAGGAGGTTCTGTCGCGTACTCTGTGTAGAATCGAATTGGTATCCCGTCGGGTCCAGTGGACGTTCCTCTGTTGAGTGATTCCAGTTGCTTTTCTATTCCTCCTTGGACACTTATTTCGATGTCAGCCATTTTTTCGTTTGTGCGAGAAGGAACTGCAGTGCGGTCGTCCTCCGTGACACAGCTTTTGGAAACAGGTGTTTAGTATTTCACAGCTTTACGCGTGTCATCCTCTGTTTCGAGCCGCTTACTACTGATTCAACGTACGACCACAACGTCCTAGGATTTGATTTGATTTCCTGTCACGTCGGTACATGGAATTGTACTTTCGCATTCACCGGACGCTTCACGCATAGCCCTCCTTACGCTAACTTTGGACATCGTTTAGCGTCTGTTTGTCTGAGAGGTTTTGGCTGCGTTTCAACTTTGAGTGAAGCTCTCTTTGCTTTCGCTATAGTTTCCTAAACTTTGGTTGTTGTACCGCGGTGGGTTTTTCCCATCCCTCGCAGTTTTACTCGGCACGTACCTGTCTAAGACGCATTTTACGATTGCCTTGCACTTTCTCCATAAACACTCAACATTGTCAGTGTCGGAGCAGACATTTGCGTTTGCATCTGCCTGGTAGTCTCAAATCTGCCTTCTATTACTCTTGCTAAACAGATAAACCTTCCTCCCTTTTTTTTTTTTTTTTGTTTTTTTTTTTGTTTTTTTGTTTGTATATTCCTACTAACGTCCATATTCAGCGATGCTGCAACGGCCTCTTGTTCACTGGGTCCCTGTTCTGCACATACAGAGTCGACAAGTTCGGGGTCTGTTTGTCATCGGTAGGTCCACGATGTTATCTCCACGAGTCGGTTCTCTCTCTGTTTAATTGCTCGCGGCATTTTTCGTTCGGATGGTGCACTCAGTATACTGTCACTCGATGCTCTGTCCCTACCACCCGTCCTGAACATCTGGCACATTGAAATCTCCACCTAAGACTGTAACACGCTGCGGAAAGGAAAATGTATGTCCACATTTTCTCTCACTTGTTCGGCCACTAATGCTGCTGAGTCGCGAGGTCGGTAAAAGGAGCCAATTATCAACCTAGCTCGGCTGTTGAGTGTACCCTCCACCCACAATAGTTCACAGGAACCGTCCACCACTTCTACTTCACTACACAGGATAAACTACTACTAACAGCGACGAACCACTCCACCACCGGTTGCATGCACGCTATCCTTTCTAAAGCACCGTCTGTACCTATAACGATTGCAGCTTCGGCGCTTTCTATCAGCGCTTGACGTTCCGGTACTTTACCAACGCAGAGCTTCGACAGTTGACAATTACAATACCGATTGCCGCTTGGTCCCCGCATGTCCTGACCTTGCCCCGCGCCCGTTGCCCTTTCCGTACTTGCCCAAGGGCCATCCAACCTAAACAGAACCGCCCAGCCCACGCCACACAACCCCTGCTACCCGTGTAGCCGCTTGTTGCGTATAGTGGACTCCACCTAAGACTATATAACATAACATGCCCTAAGGCATTCGCGGTGTACACCACCCTAAGGTGAGGTTAGGTTAGGTGGACGTGGGTTAGGTTAAGGGTTACAGTTAGGTTAAGCGTCAAAGTTAGGTTAAGCGTTCGGACGTGAGGCGTCAGGTGGCCGCACCTACCTTTACGGCCGGACATCTTAGGTTAGAGGTTAGGTTAGGTTAAGGCGCCGAGAGGTCCGCGGTCAGGTTACGTTCACCTTCGGGCGCCACACGTAGGTTTCAAAGGTGTGTCGGTCGGTCGTCGGCAAGCCGCAAAAACTACAGACGACGTCGACCAAACCGCCGCAAGACCGAGCAGGAGGCAGATATAAAACACACACACACACACACACACACACACACACACACACACAAAAACAAAATTTAAACACCACCCACCGGCCAAAGGGCACCAAAAACCACAAACCCGAGCACCACGTCGACCAGAGGCAACCCGCCGCTCACGCGACATGGCTGGCAACTAAGGGGCAAACGGCAACGGCGCTTTCCGCACCGGGCCGGATGCACGTACGACAACACCGCTACCCGTACGCAGGCCTCCCATTGCACACAGCCGCTCTGTGTTTGAACATCATCAATGGCGCGCCCGCGGCTCGTCGCGGGCGCAGCCATAACGCCGCCACTTTTGCACCAACACATTCACGCACCGCAAAACAGCTCGCCGACACAGCACAGCCGACAAAACAAAAACAACCCGCGAGACGGGGGCGACAAACGACAACGATAACAACAACAACAGCAGCAAACAACTCGCACCAAGCGTCCAACAGGTAACAAACGGACAAGCACAGCCTCTGCTAACGGCCACGACGCCAGCGGCACACTGCTCCTTTCCCGCCACACTCGATTTCACAACGCACGCACGCGACCCCGTCAACGACACCGACACGACACACGACGGGCTCCCTTCCCGCAACCTACACCTTTCCGCCACTACGCACAGCTCCACCCGACGCGCCCGTCGCAACGACACTACTGCACGCACTATCCACCCGCCTCCTCCTCTCCCCCCCCCCCCCTTCCCGTACACAACAACACAGCCAAAAACAACACTCACGACCCAAACATACTAACGACATGGCACGTGCATCGGCGCACACCCCAACCAGTCACCGTCGACAACCACACGCAAGGCACGAAACCGGCGTCCTTCCACGTTGCCATCAAAGCTGCACAAACAACCACAGGAGGAACCACCAACAACGGCCCGCCCGCCCGCCCGCCCGCCCGCCCCAATATTCTCCCACCCTCACCTCACGCCGCAACCACCAAACGCACATTCCCGCTCGCTACCACACACCTCTCGGCAGCCGCTTCGCAAACACATGACGTGACGTGACATCATCACATCACGGGCTACGCACGCACACCGACCCACTTTCCTGCCCTTCGCCCTCTTCTTTCCGACGCCTGCCTTCGGCCGAGCACACGTACGTGGCACAACGCCCAACACAGTCACACACAGTCGACAGGCGCACGCCCAGGCACGCAACGACGCAGCGCAGCAAAGGCGCCCGCAACACATACCTCCTCTCTCTTCTCGCCGCCGCCGCCGACCGCCCGCCAGCCAGCCAGCCAGCCAGCCAGCCAGCCAGCCACTCGCAATGTGCACTGCCAACCAGCCACACGTCCACCGCGCCGCCTCCGACCACCCGCCAGGGGGCGCTCACGTCCGCGACAACAGCGCGGCCCGCCGCCGGGCGGGCCCAGCCGAACCCAGCCCAGCCGGCGCGCGCTGCTCTGCACTCGGCGCGCCACACATCCTGCTGCAGACCGGGCTCGTCTCTCTGTACGCGTCTGCCCGCATCTCGTCTTCCTGCGCATCAACACAACGAGGCCGCGTGAGCAAACCACCCCCCCCCCCCCCCCCGTCACAACGCCACATCACACACTGCCTTGTCTACCGCCGAAATGCACTCACCAGCCATCCGCTTCGTCTTCGTCTTGTTTACTCGTTGTTGTTGCAGCGGCGCACACAGCCCCGGCCGGCCGCATCCGAGGGTGGCCCGCCGCCAGCGTCTCCTCCTTGGGCACAGGTGCGGTGCCGTGCCGTGCCGTGCCGTGGCCGCCCATCCATCCAACCGCACGCATTTGCTGGCCGCCTCTGCTGCAGAAGAAGACAAAAAACGAAACGTACAAACATACACGCACCCACAGCGTGGCCACACACGGACGGGACCGACAGGCTCCAAGGCGACCAAAGGATAAAAACAAAATAAAAAAACAAAAACAAAAAGACGCAAAGCAAGCAACAAGCACAGGCTGTCGCCTCGCGCCTCTGTCCTTCCGCCCCCGCCCTTCTCTCCCACCACATGCCCACAAACACCACCGCCTCCCCCTCCCCGCACCTCCACATTCGCCCCCTCCATTTGTTCCTTTCTCGCTCTTCCCTTCTGTGTGTCTGCGTGCGTGCGCGGGCGGCGCCTCTCAACATCCGCCGGCCGTCCGTCCCGTTTTCGCCGTACCACACACGCCACCGCCTCCTCCCCGTCCACCACCGCCGCCCCTGTCCGCCCCGCACAACACCATACACCGCTGCTTGTCCTGGCCGTTGCCACCAAAGGCGCCAGCCGCAAACCGCGCCAACGCCGCAGCGCGCGTGCGTCCTTCCTTCTCCGTGCCGACGCGGCCTCTATTCCCGCACCCATTCGGCCGACGACACAGCCGTTGGGCTCCGCACTGCGCGTACCGGCGTTACGCACGCACACCCACCCCCCTCGCGAACGCACGACTCATTGTCTTTGTTGTTTCTCCTCTTTCTTAACGTCTTTGTTTGTTGTTTGTTGTTTGTTTTGTTTTTTGTTTTTTGTTTTTTTTTTTCGTTTTTCCCCACCGCCACATGTGACACAATGCCGCCCTCCACCTTTCGTTCGTGGTTGCTTGCTTGCTTGCTTTGTTTCTCTTTCTCATTGGTACACGTCCGACGCGCTCCATTTCCACCACACCACGGCCATCAGCCTCCTCAACGGGCAGGCGCAGTGTGCCATTCTCCGGCGCACAAGCACACCGCGCGGTACTGGCGCGGCTCGCTCTCCTCGCCCCCACGCCACGCCACGCCACGCCACCGGTGCGCAGCAGCACATGTGATGTCTCGCAACACGACACGCGGTGCGCACACCCCGACCACGCGGCTCTAAAGGCATGGCACCGGCGACATGCGCCGCCCCAGCCACGCATCCGTCGTCTCACGTTGTTCACTGCCAGCCGCGTCGGAGGCTACAACCGCAACCACCACAACAACGGTCCCCCTCCCGGCAACACATTTGTTGCACAAACAAACACAACCGCCGAGCGCAGCGCGAACCACCCACACGCGCCCTCCGCGTCTCCTTTCTCCTTTCGCCCCCTCCCATCTCCCGAATATGCCAGCAGCGCAGCGTTACGCGTGCCCCTCACCCGTCCACACTACCGCGAAACGAACACGCCTTCCGGGCCACCTGCAAGGGCACGCCCACCACCAAATACTGCCGTATTCACGGACGCAGTTCGCAACACGCAACGCACTCTCCACCTACCTTCTTTCTCTCGTCCCTTCTCTTTAAAAACAAAACAAACACACAAACCAACCACGGCTAACACACTTTTTCGCGACACCTTTGACTGCGTTATCTCGACCGTGACGGCAGCTATCGACCATCCATTCCCCACTACACACACACACACATCATTCGCTACACCGCACACGAAACGGCAAGGGCAAGGCACTCTCTCATAGATTCTTCCTCCGAGCCATATCGGGCGAACGTTGCATCCGGGAAGGCAATGCAATTCAGCCGTCACCACGGCCGACACTTGCAGCCGCGCCGTAAACGCATGTCAGTGCGGCTGCAATGCACGGGAACGTTCCGTTGCTCTAGACAGCGCCTCTCCGTTTTTCCCCTGTCTCGTTTTCCGGTGATTGCTTCTCCTTCTTCTTTTTCTTCGTTTCGTTTCGTTTTATTATTTTCGTTCCCCTCCTCCACCATTGTTTCCGTCCCCACAGTTTTTTTTTTTTTTTTGCTCATTCCACACGTTCTGCCCAGACAAGACATGACATCCGACCGATCACAGTCAGCCTTTCGTCACCGTTCGCAGCGCCGACGGTGCCACAGTGAGACGGGTGTTCAGACCGACACGTTGCCATGATGCCCATAGACAGCTACTCAGGGCCGCCGGATCGGATCACATCACCGACAAACCGGCCATTTCACCGGGGGACACAGACAACCGCGTGTACGCCCATAACAACAAACAACGGCCGTCGTCGTCTACCGTCACTGAACCGAACACACGTGCACCTTGAATGACGACACCGGCGTGCGTGCGCACAACAATCAATCATTCAAATCAACTGCAGAAACGGCTATCAAAATCAAGGGCCAAATAAATGGGTACACCACCGTGCGTGTCGCCTACCCCACCCGCCCGTACAATTCTTGCGTCTTCTTAATGACTAGTAAAGACACGTCCATTTTTTTTTTTTTTTTTTAAAACGTCACCAACACACCTCCACGCCGTACAGCAAAGGGAATAGTAGACGGCAACACAACATTTCACCCTCGCCATCATGTATGTATGATGTGACAACAAACAAACCCGCAGACGGCCCTAACGGTGACATCCAACAATCGCGAGGGGTTTCAATTGCAGTCACGTGACTAACCGGGCAGACAGAGACAAAGAAAGGAAAGGAATCAGCGACACAGACAACACCTCCTGTCTGTGTGTCGACAAACAACCAACCAACCAACCAACCACGCCACGACTCGCGAGCACGCATAACCACCACCACCACCACCACCAGCTGCTTCGCAACCAACCAAACCGGGTAGCTATGCGCCGCCTCACACAAACAACAATTCCGCTCTTCCCGCAAAGGCAATTTGGTGGCCCTGAAAAGGGCCGTTTTGCCGCTCTCGCAACGGAGGGGAGCTCCCTAGAGCCTTAACCCCCTCACTTGGAGCTCGTGTACTTGGTCACCGCCTTCGTGCCCTCGCTCACGGCGTGCTTGGCCAGCTCGCCAGGCAGCAAGAGCCGCACAGCCGTCTGGATCTCGCGGGACGTGATGGTCGAGCGCTTGTTGTAGTGCGCCAGGCGAGACGCCTCGGCCGCAATGCGCTCGAAAATGTCGTTCACGAAGCTGTTCATGATGCTCATCGCCTTCGACGAGATGCCCGTGTCGGGGTGCACCTGCTTCAGCACCTTGTAGATGTAGATGGCATAGCTCTCCTTCCTCTTGCGCTTCTTCTTCTTGTCGCCCTTCGAAATGTTCTTCTGCGCCTTGCCAGCCTTCTTGGCGGCCTTCCCGCTAGTCTTGGGCGGCATCTCGAACGTACAACAGCAAGCAGCAAGCGCTCCGCTCTAGTCAGCGTCTCCCCACACAGTGGCACCCGCCGCTACCGCAACACCCCACCTTTACCAGCTCGCCCTGTTGCGGCCGCCGACCAATGGGGCGCGCGCGCAACCGGCCGCCGCACCCGAGCCCATAAAGGGACCCCCACCCTAGTCCCGCCGCCACAAGAACAACACCGGGAAACACACAGCAACAACGACCAGGTCCACCATGACGGGGGAAGATCTAGGGAACCCCACACACACTCCCCCCCCATGGATCAGTTGTTAGGCGTAATGGTGCAGACCATGAACCTCGTCATGGAAATGATGAAGGAATTCAGGGAAGCCCAGAAGCAGAACACACAGATCCTCGTCGCCCTTCAGGCAACAGTCCAGCAGTCGCTCCCCTCTGCGACTTCCTCAGTAGTATCAAAACCCCAACATGAATAGACGACCGAATATTCAAGGCCTGACAACGTGCGTCTTTAACGCAGACGGCATTGTTAATCAAGAGGTCGAGTTCCGAGAACTCATGAAGGAGTTCTCCATCGACATATGCATGATGGGGGAAACCCACCTAAAGCCGGGAATAAAAGCGACAGTTCCCAACTACGTTACCTACCGTAAAGACAGGCCAACCCAAGGCGGAGGAGTGGCCATATATGTAAAAAGAGGGATCCCCCACCACCAGGTATTCTTACCAGCTACCAACAAAATCGAAGCAGTAGCGGTGGAAGTAACCACTGCCACTGGACCCCTAACAATTGTCGCAGTCTACCGACCCCCACATGACCAGATAGATGAGGGAGACATAGCTGCTCTAGGGCAAATTGAAGGCAAACTCATAATAGGGGGAGACTTCAATGCCAAACATCCTGACTGGAATTCTAGAGTAACCTCCAGAGCAGGCGCCAAACTGCAACAACTAGCGCGCACCCACCACTTCGAAACATGGGGTCCAGTCGAGCCCACACATTTTCCAAAAAATGGAGCCAGGCCCGACGTGTTAGACATAGCTCTCACTAGGAGGATCGCAGGGTTTGTGGCCGCAAGGACAATCAACAGAATGTCCTCCGACCACAACCCAGTGATTCTGGAGGTCGATGTGGGAGAATGGGTAGCACTCCCACGGTACCAGACGTCGTACAAACGTACAGACTGGGAGCGATACCAAGAAACTGTCGCCTCTGATATCGCTCGCGCTCCGCCACCTACTGCGGAAACAGTAGAACAAGCGCTACAAGACCTAACAGGCACCATCTTGCAGGCAGCGGAAGAAGCCACCCCTCCACAAAGGGATGGCCCTCCGCCGCAAATACAGCTCCCGGAACACTTGCTAGCTCAAATTCGACACAAGAACAGAGTGGCAAAAGAGTGGAAGATCACCAGAAACCAGGCCACCAGGAGGCTGCTCAATCGTCTACAGAGAGAACTAAAGGTAGCGCTCAATGAGCACAGAAACCAGCAATGGCAAAACCGCCTCACAGCTCTCAAAGTAGACGACCATACACTATGGCAAGCGACCAAACAGTTTACAAAACGACGCGCTAGGATGCCGCCACTGCATGGCGAGCGTGGACTGGTCTACAGCCATGCTGGAAAGGCCAACGCCCTCGCCGACTCCTTCGAGAAGCAGTTTCAAACGGCAGAACCCCAGGATGAAGAGCATGAAGAGGTAGTTAGTCGTCAACTGGCTGTCTTCCTCAATGCTGAGGAGGACCCAGAGGACGAACCCACACTTTTTGCCCCCGAGGACGTGGCAAGAGTAATCAGGTCCCTACCTACAAAAAAGGCGCCAGGGCACGATAGTGTCACAAACCAGCTAGTCAAAAAACTCCCACCCACAGCGATCACACACCTCGCGAACGTCCTCAACGAGATTACTCGTTCCCGTATTTTCCCAGCTTGCTGGAAACATGCGGAAGTGGTCGCGATACACAAACCAGGGAAAGACCCTCTATTCCCGCAGCACTACAGGCCGATTAGCCTCTTGCCAACTCTCAGCAAGATCTATGAGCGCCTCCTGCTAAGACCCATACAAGAACATATTACCAGAGAGCAAATTCTGCCGGATTTCCAATTCGGATTCCGGCAGAACCACTCTGCCCCACAACAGGTCATGAGAGTGGTTGAAGCAGCCACGGAGGGCTTCAACCACAGAGGCTACTGCGGGATAGTGCTACTAGACGTAGCCAAAGCCTTTGATTCAGTATGGCATAGAGGGCTACTCTACAAGTTGTACACACAAGGGTTTCCTGGGAGTATAGTTCAGCTGATCAAGAGCTATCTCACCAATAGGACTTTCTCCGTCAAAGTAGAAACTGCCACCTCCACCAGAAGGCGTATTCGTGCGGGGGTGCCACAGGGATCGGTCCTGGGGCCCGTATTGTACAGTCTGTACACTGCGGACACTCCAACGGCCCCCCTGGTGCATACTGCGCAGTACGCTGACGATACAGCCTTCTACACGAGAAACGCGAACAAGGACCTGGTCATTCGTAGGCTACAAAGGGTTTTAGATGACACAGAAACCTGGGCCCGTCGCTGGCGCATCACCATCAACTCGGAGAAGACACAGGCAATGCTGATTACCCGCAGGCTCGGAAGGCGCGTACCTCCTCAACGTCCCCCCCTCCACCTTCACCTAAATGGAACCCAACTCCCCTGGCGCAGAACCGCCAAGTACCTTGGTGTAACCCTGGACTCTCGACTTACGTGGAAACCCCACATAGACGAGGTCCACAGGAAGGTCTGCGCCAGAATGTCCATCCTATACATCCTATACCCTATCCTGAACGCAACCAGCTCCCTTCCCTGCCCAGTAGCAGTAAATGTTTACCAGGCCCTGATCCGGCCAGTAATGGAGTATGCGTGCCCTGTCTGGGGATACGCGGCAAAGCAGCACCTGGACAAACTCCAGAGGCTGCAAAACCGCGCCCTCAGAAGGGCACTCCACCTACCTCTCGGATTCCCCACAGACGACTTACACGCCGCAGCCGAAATCCCACTCCTGAGAGAGCGTTTCCAGGATCTGGCAAGGGCCTTCTATGAGGGTTCTTCCAGATCCGGAAACGCGCTCATCCATTCCCTAGGTCGGTATGACATGTCTCGCGATAAGCATAAGCGCCCTATGACGATCTTCGACGATTAAGTCGAAGAGAAAATCCCAATACCCAATCCCTAATCCAGTTCCTTCCCATATAACACCAATCTTTTCGCCTACCCCAGGCAAGTACCAGACCCACTCACAACAAACATCACAAGTCACAGACACCAAAAAACTATAGAAAAAGCACACACACACGTTCACAGGGGAGTAAAAGCCGAAAGGCTACAAACTCCCCCTCACACTTCCCCAAAGAGGGGAAAGTAATAGATGTGAGCAGCAGCAGTCCCGCCGCACTCGCTGAGTAGCAGTCGAGGGTTGAGCATCGCTCCTCTCACTCGCATACTGTCAGCCATAGGCCCCCGCTTGCACGGGAGTACAAACAGGAGTGTTCACCGGCTTTGTTTTTATTAAAACATTGACGGGCACTTGCGTCGAGGTCTTAGCACGGACGGCACAGGGATAAAATTTTGCATGGCGTCGCCTGGCAGAGTTGTCGTGTCTCCTCGTCGTCGTGATATGCCGAGCTTGGGTGGCGCCTTGGGGTCGCGGCGGTCTCTTTCCGCCGATGACACGAGGCGCGCCTTCTTGTTGCCGCGGGCCGCGCGGCCGGCCGTCTCGAGCACTTCGGCTGCCGCAGAGTCAGTCTCTGCCCCCCCCAAGAATAGGGAAAAAGTAGGCCAGGACCTGGAAGCGGGCCGCGGAACCACAGAGAGGTTTTCCGCCGCCCCCGTTCAGAATTCCGCGTCTGCCATCGTGCTATTAGGGTCAGCTCTGCAACCGGAAAACCCAACGGTGCCAACAAAAGTTGCAACTGACAATAACCTGGCAGCAAGCCCCCTTTCCGCTACCGACATGGCAAAACCACACAAAACGCAGACAGACAAATACATCGTCAGGATTTGCGATCCCGCCCCTCCCTCCCCTCTCCTCAGCCCTCTCCTGCTTGCCAACAGCTGTGGCCTCCTTGCTGATCACATCCGTAACCTGAATGGCAAGCAGAAGTCCAGTCAGCCGGCTAAAATCCTCCCCAAACCCGCAACTGCCACCCAACCCCCTACCCGATCCCAGTTCCTCAAATCCCCCCCACTCAAGTTCACCACATCCAAGCAACGGCGTGTAAGGAAGGACAAGAAGGAGAAGCACTCCAAGGGGAAAAAACACTCCACCACCACCACCCCAACCACTTCCACACCCTCTGAGGAGCCAGCGCCCCCGACAGCACCTGTCGTCGTCCTGGGAGGGGACCAGGAAACATCGGCACTGGAAGGGAACCACGAAACCGGGCAGGATACGGATGGTTTCGTGCTGGCGAAGAAAACGTTTCGCCAGCCGAGGCTCCCGCCGGCCCGGGGACTGGAACCCACCCCGAACAGGTTCCAGGCGGTGGCTGATGAGCCAGACACACCGCAAGAAACAACGCAAACACAAAACCAGGTCACCCACCACCTCCCTCCGATCGTCGCGGAGTTCACTCGGAACTACGAGGAACTCTTCGAAATGCTAAAAGCAGCAATCGGGGGAGGCAATTTCAAAGCAAAACCTGCTGGTGGTGACAAAATAAAAATAACATTACTCACACTCGAGCACTACAACACAACAAAAACACTTCTCAACAGCAAAAACATACCTCACTACACTTTCCCCACAACAAAAACACGAAACAGAAACATAGTCATCAGAGACCTACCGAGACGAGTGGCCCCCCAGGCGATCAAAACGGACCTGACTGCCCAGGGGTACATCGTCAAGGCGGTCCAACAGATGGGAAACATAGGCAGCAAATGGCCCCTGTATCAGGTCACACTGCCAGACGTCCCACAGAACAGAAGGGACATTAAGACGATCCTGGCGGTCCCTGTGACCACTGAACCACTGCGCCGCAAAAACAAGACGGTGCAGTGCTTCAGATGTCAGGGCCTCAACCACATTGCGGCACACTGCTCAATGGCAGTGAGGTGCAGAAAATGCGCCGAGGCCCATGACACACGAACGTGCAACATAAAACACACGGACCCGCAAATAAGGTGCGCGCTGTGTGGCAAAAACCACACAGCGGGCTACCAAGGTTGTGAGGTCCATAAAAGACACACACAGCAGGCAAAGGGCGCAAAGGCCGCCCCCCACACACGAAAAGAAAACACCATGAACCCATCGAGACACACAAGAAACCGAAACATTACAACACACACAGACAAGGCCTGGGGAAAACCAAGGCCGGACACACCGAGGGCGACATATGCGGAAGTGGTTTCTCCTCCGAGGAACCATGAAAGCGTGGCCCAATCACCACAACACCAGACGCTATCACAAGAACAACACCGGGAAACACACAGCAACAACGACCAGGTCCACCATGACGGGGGAAGATCTAGGGAACCCCACACACACTCCCCCCCCATGGATCAGTTGTTAGGCGTAATGGTGCAGACCATGAACCTCGTCATGGAAATGATGAAGGAATTCAGGGAAGCCCAGAAGCAGAACACACAGATCCTCGTCGCCCTTCAGGCAACAGTCCAGCAGTCGCTCCCCTCTGCGACTTCCTCAGTAGTATCAAAACCCCAACATGAATAGACGACCGAATATTCAAGGCCTGACAACGTGCGTCTTTAACGCAGACGGCATTGTTAATCAAGAGGTCGAGTTCCGAGAACTCATGAAGGAGTTCTCCATCGACATATGCATGATGGGGGAAACCCACCTAAAGCCGGGAATAAAAGCGACAGTTCCCAACTACGTTACCTACCGTAAAGACAGGCCAACCCAAGGCGGAGGAGTGGCCATATATGTAAAAAGAGGGATCCCCCACCACCAGGTATTCTTACCAGCTACCAACAAAATCGAAGCAGTAGCGGTGGAAGTAACCACTGCCACTGGACCCCTAACAATTGTCGCAGTCTACCGACCCCCACATGACCAGATAGATGAGGGAGACATAGCTGCTCTAGGGCAAATTGAAGGCAAACTCATAATAGGGGGAGACTTCAATGCCAAACATCCTGACTGGAATTCTAGAGTAACCTCCAGAGCAGGCGCCAAACTGCAACAACTAGCGCGCACCCACCACTTCGAAACATGGGGTCCAGTCGAGCCCACACATTTTCCAAAAAATGGAGCCAGGCCCGACGTGTTAGACATAGCTCTCACTAGGAGGATCGCAGGGTTTGTGGCCGCAAGGACAATCAACAGAATGTCCTCCGACCACAACCCAGTGATTCTGGAGGTCGATGTGGGAGAATGGGTAGCACTCCCACGGTACCAGACGTCGTACAAACGTACAGACTGGGAGCGATACCAAGAAACTGTCGCCTCTGATATCGCTCGCGCTCCGCCACCTACTGCGGAAACAGTAGAACAAGCGCTACAAGACCTAACAGGCACCATCTTGCAGGCAGCGGAAGAAGCCACCCCTCCACAAAGGGATGGCCCTCCGCCGCAAATACAGCTCCCGGAACACTTGCTAGCTCAAATTCGACACAAGAACAGAGTGGCAAAAGAGTGGAAGATCACCAGAAACCAGGCCACCAGGAGGCTGCTCAATCGTCTACAGAGAGAACTAAAGGTAGCGCTCAATGAGCACAGAAACCAGCAATGGCAAAACCGCCTCACAGCTCTCAAAGTAGACGACCATACACTATGGCAAGCGACCAAACAGTTTACAAAACGACGCGCTAGGATGCCGCCACTGCATGGCGAGCGTGGACTGGTCTACAGCCATGCTGGAAAGGCCAACGCCCTCGCCGACTCCTTCGAGAAGCAGTTTCAAACGGCAGAACCCCAGGATGAAGAGCATGAAGAGGTAGTTAGTCGTCAACTGGCTGTCTTCCTCAATGCTGAGGAGGACCCAGAGGACGAACCCACACTTTTTGCCCCCGAGGACGTGGCAAGAGTAATCAGGTCCCTACCTACAAAAAAGGCGCCAGGGCACGATAGTGTCACAAACCAGCTAGTCAAAAAACTCCCACCCACAGCGATCACACACCTCGCGAACGTCCTCAACGAGATTACTCGTTCCCGTATTTTCCCAGCTTGCTGGAAACATGCGGAAGTGGTCGCGATACACAAACCAGGGAAAGACCCTCTATTCCCGCAGCACTACAGGCCGATTAGCCTCTTGCCAACTCTCAGCAAGATCTATGAGCGCCTCCTGCTAAGACCCATACAAGAACATATTACCAGAGAGCAAATTCTGCCGGATTTCCAATTCGGATTCCGGCAGAACCACTCTGCCCCACAACAGGTCATGAGAGTGGTTGAAGCAGCCACGGAGGGCTTCAACCACAGAGGCTACTGCGGGATAGTGCTACTAGACGTAGCCAAAGCCTTTGATTCAGTATGGCATAGAGGGCTACTCTACAAGTTGTACACACAAGGGTTTCCTGGGAGTATAGTTCAGCTGATCAAGAGCTATCTCACCAATAGGACTTTCTCCGTCAAAGTAGAAACTGCCACCTCCACCAGAAGGCGTATTCGTGCGGGGGTGCCACAGGGATCGGTCCTGGGGCCCGTATTGTACAGTCTGTACACTGCGGACACTCCAACGGCCCCCCTGGTGCATACTGCGCAGTACGCTGACGATACAGCCTTCTACACGAGAAACGCGAACAAGGACCTGGTCATTCGTAGGCTACAAAGGGTTTTAGATGACACAGAAACCTGGGCCCGTCGCTGGCGCATCACCATCAACTCGGAGAAGACACAGGCAATGCTGATTACCCGCAGGCTCGGAAGGCGCGTACCTCCTCAACGTCCCCCCCTCCACCTTCACCTAAATGGAACCCAACTCCCCTGGCGCAGAACCGCCAAGTACCTTGGTGTAACCCTGGACTCTCGACTTACGTGGAAACCCCACATAGACGAGGTCCACAGGAAGGTCTGCGCCAGAATGTCCATCCTATACCCTATCCTGAACACAACCAGCTCCCTTCCTTGCCCAGTAGCAGTAAATGTATACCAGGCCCTGATCCGGCCGGTAATGGAGTATGCGTGCCCTGTCTGGGGATACGCGGCAAAGCAGCACCTGGACAAACTCCAGAGGCTGCAGAACCGCGCCCTCAGAAGGGCATTGCACCTACCTCTCGGATTCCCTACAGACGACTTGCACGCCGCAGCCGAAATCCCACTCCTGAGAGAGCGTTTCCAGGATCTGGCAAGGGCCTTCTATGAGGGTTCTTCCAGATCCGGAAATGCACTCATCCACTCCCTAGGTCGGTATGACATGTCCCGCGATAAGCATAAGCGCCCTATGACGATCTTCGACGACTAAGTCGAAGAGAAAAATCCCAATATCCATTCCCAAATCCTGCTCCTACCCAAACCACTACAATTATCTCGCCAAACCTCAGGCAAGTACCAGACTCACACAGAACAAACATCACATTTCATAGACACCAAAAAAATACAGAAATAATCATACACACAAGTACACAGGGGAGTAAAAGCCGAAAGGCTACAAACTCCCCCTCACACTTCTCCAAAGAGGAGAAAGTATTAGATGTAAGCAGCAGTAGTCCCGCCGCCACGCACTCCGCTGCTCGACTCGCTGCGGCTCGCACCGTTACGTTACGTGTTTCAACTAGCCAAACGCCATGTCCGGACGCGGAAAGGGAGGCAAAGTCAAGGGCAAGTCAAAGTCCCGCTCAAGCAGGGCTGGGCTCCAGTTCCCGGTCGGCAGAATCCACCGCCTCCTGCGCAAGGGAAACTACGCCGAGCGCGTCGGCGCCGGGGCGCCCGTCTACCTCGCCGCCGTCATGGAGTACCTCGCGGCTGAGGTGCTCGAGCTGGCCGGAAACGCGGCCCGCGACAACAAGAAGACGCGCATCATCCCGCGCCACCTGCAGCTCGCCATCCGCAACGACGAGGAGCTCAACAAGCTCTTGTCGGGCGTCACCATCGCACAGGGTGGTGTCCTGCCCAACATCCAGGCCGTCCTGCTGCCAAAGAAGACCGAGAAGAAGGCCTAAACAGAGAGCGCGGCGCTGCGCTTGCGTGCTCCCTGCACGCAAACGCGCCTGCCTTTGCCTTGCCGGCTCGGCTCACAACAATCGGCCCTTTTCAGGGCCACCACACAAACCTACGTCCAAAGCAAAGTTTCCGTCGTCCGTGCTCGCCGCACTTTACACAACACGTCCACATACATACATTGCACAGCCAGCGCCGGCGCACGTCCGCCATCTTGTCCACAGCCCGTGTGGCCGAACGCGCACACATTTTGTCGTTTCTCTCTTTTTGTCTTTTTTGTTTCTGCACCCCTCCGCGCACGCACAGAGTCGCGTTCCAAACGACAACGACATCAATACACCGATAATGTGATGATCATTGTTAGCATTATAATGTTTCAATTAAAGGGGCGCGCGTGGCACAGACAAAAAAAACCAAACAGCTGATCCGATCGATCGATCGATCGATCCGGCCCGCCCGCCTATGCCCACGCCACAAACAAACAACAAACCACGCACACACTGGACTCAGCCGCGCCCATCGCGTCAAACTCAAAAACTAACGCACGCGCAGCAGCAACAACAACAACAACACGCACAGGCAACACAGACTCTTTCGCACTTTTCAATCTCCGAACAGTGTGGTGGCCCTGAAAAGGGCCGTTTTCGTCTCTCCCACCAAGCACGGGCACGGCACGGCCGCGGGAAGGCCACAACGCAGCACAGCACACCGGCTGGCTGGCTGCCTGCCTGCCTAACCGCCGAAACCGTACAGGGTGCGCCCCTGCCTCTTCAGGGCGTACACCACGTCCATGGCCGTCACAGTCTTGCGCTTGGCGTGCTCAGTGTACGTCACCGCGTCGCGGATCACGTTCTCCAGGAACACCTTCAGCACTCCGCGGGTCTCCTCGTAGATCAGACCAGAGATGCGCTTCACGCCGCCCCTGCGAGCCAGGCGGCGGATGGCGGGCTTCGTGATGCCCTGGATGTTGTCGCGCAACACCTTGCGGTGCCGCTTGGCGCCACCCTTGCCCAGCCCCTTTCCTCCCTTGCCGCGGCCTGTCATTCTTCTTCCTTCCTCCTCCTCAAAGCAAGCAAGCGAAAAAACACAAGCGCCAGCTCCTCACCCGGCGCTAGCGAGTCGGCTACGGTGCGAGCTCTCTGCCGCCGCCCCCCTATATAGACTCTGGCCCGCCCTCCCCCCACCACGCGCACCGAGGGCATATAAGCGCGGCGCGGGGCCGCGCGGGCCCGTTGTCAAGGCAGCACCGGACGCTTCGTGTACCGCACGCACCTCCACGCCGCTAACCGCTATGGCCCGCACAAAGCAAACGGCCCGCAAGTCCACCGGCGGAAAGGCGCCGCGCAAACAGCTCGCCACCAAGGCGGCGAGGAAGAGCGCGCCCGCCACCGGCGGCGTCAAGAAGCCCCACCGCTACAGGCCGGGCACCGTCGCCCTGCGGGAAATCAGGCGCTACCAGAAGAGCACAGAGCTGCTCATCCGCAAGCTGCCGTTCCAGCGCCTAGTGCGCGAGATCGCCCAGGACTTCAAGACCGACCTGCGCTTCCAGAGCTCCGCAGTCATGGCCCTGCAGGAGGCCAGCGAGGCCTACCTCGTCGGCCTCTTCGAAGACACCAACCTGTGCGCAATCCACGCCAAGCGCGTCACCATCATGCCCAAGGACATCCAGCTCGCGCGCCGCATCCGCGGCGAGCGCGCCTAGAAACCGCGCCGCGCACGCGCACGCGCGCCCGCCCAACAAAAACGGCCCTTTTCAGGGCCACTAACATCTCTCCGTCGCGAGCAAAACTTTTGTCGGTCTTGCCGCCCCGCAAAACAACAACAACCAATTCCCCTCCCGTCCACAGCCGCTCTCGCCAACAATCGACGTCACTCCCATCCCTCACAATACACACACACACACACACACACACACACACACACACACAACAGCCGGACGACGTCACCACACACCACGGGTGGCTGGCCGCCGCCGTCTCCGAGGCGCGCGCACGCTACGCTACACTACAACGTCAACGCCACCGCGCCTTCCCAATTCCCGCCGGCCACTTCCACGTCTCACGTCCCCCCGCCGCTTTGAGACAGAGAGAGACACAACACACACACAAAAGACACGACATCCGCAAAGCAAGCAAACACACAAACAAACAAGAGTCTCCAGAAACATACATGAGCAACCAAACGTCGGCCGCCGCAAAAAAAAAAAAAAAAACAACTACAACAACAACAAAAACAAATAAAATAAAATAAAAAGACCAACAAACGGCCACAACCGCTCCGCTACCGCGCGCCGCCGCCTACCGCCACCGGCACCACAATCCAACCACCACGGCACGCAAACAGTACCCACAAGGGTCACACACAACCAACCAACCAACCACACCGGCGCATGCACGACAATCAACGCCTTCCCGACGTCCTTTGATGGCCCTGAGAAGGGCCGTTTTGGGCCGCGCGACAGCCGCAGCCGTGCCATCGCGCGCCACTAAGACGACGCGGGGGAGGGCGGTGGGGGACGACGGCGTCAAGCGCCAACCCCTCTCCCTTGCCTTTCTTTAACGTTACTACTTTACTTCTTCTTCTTGGGCGACGCCTTCGCCTTAGACGGCGTCGTCGCCTTCTTCGGGCGCGGCGCCTTCGGCTTCTTCGTCGGAACCTTGGCGGCCTTCTTCGCCTTCGACGGCGACTTGGCCTTGGCCGGCTTGGCCGCAGCCGCCTTCTTCGCACCCGCGGGAGCCGCCGACGCCGCAGACGCCTTCTTGGCGGCGCCCGCCTTCCGACCGGTCGCCGCCTTCACGCCACCAGCCTTCTTTGCGCCGGCCGCGCGGCCGCCCTTCTTCTCCTTGCTGGCCGGAGCGGCGCGCTTCTTCTTCGCACCGCCGGCACGGGCCTTGCCGCCCTCGGCCGCCCCGCCGCCGGCGCCGGCAAGCTTGAAAGAGCCGGACGCGCCCTTCCCCTTCGTCTGCACCAGCTCGCCAGCCACGACGGCCGACTTGAGGTACTTCTTGATAAAGGGCGCCAGCTTCTCCGCGTCCAGCTTGTAGTGCGCGGCAATGTACTTCTTGATCGCCTGCAGCGACGAGCCGCCGCGCTCCTTCAGACTCTTGATGGCGGCCGTCACCATCTCAGAGGTGCGCGGGTGCGCAGGCTTGGCGCGCGGCTTCTTCGCAGACGCCGCAGACTTGGCCTTCTTCGTCGTGCCGGTGGCGGCGGGTGCCGCAGCAGTCTCGTTCGTAGCCGCCTGATCTGCCATTATTTCGACGGACGACGCGCGTACACACAACAACAGAACAGCGAGAGAGCGGCGAGCACGGCAGAGAATAGCCGCCGCGCCGCCAGGCCCAGCCAGTGTCGCGGGCGGGCGCGGACGGCCGAGAGAGCGGCCGCCACTCTGCGCGCCGCCGCGCCGCGCCTCCCGCGCTTGCTACCGCCCAACGTCCGACAGCCTGTGCGGACCAGCCCCAAACCTGCGCCGCAACCACCCGCGCCATTCAAACCACCGAGGATGGGGCTACACACGGCCACACCACAGTCGCCAACCAGTCGCCACGGCAGCGCCGCAAACCACGGCCAAACTGCAGCTACCG
The DNA here is from genome assembly GCF_023898315.1 of Schistocerca nitens. Classification (NCBI taxonomy): domain Eukaryota; kingdom Metazoa; phylum Arthropoda; class Insecta; order Orthoptera; family Acrididae; genus Schistocerca; species Schistocerca nitens. Next base: position 99,409 of record NW_026046017.1, read on the forward strand.
CGCGCCACAGCCTGGCTCGGCCCGCCGAGAATCGCCGCCCCCGCCCAAATGCCGCCCCCACAGCCCCAGCCGACGACCCGCCACAATGGCCAAACCTTCGGCAAAACTGGCGCACCGTCGCCGCGCCAGCCCGGCCAGCGCGGCCGCCGCCACAGCCACACAAGCGGAGGCGTGCGGCGATGACGGCCGTGCAAACGCACCTCCGCCGCCCCATCGCCCTCCCACCGTTTCCCGATCGGCCCGCGGCCGTCGGGCCACCTCGCCCGCCAACATTCGCGCCCGTTTCTCACAACATTGCCCGCCGCAAAACAAAAACGAGCGCCGCCTGCGCAACATGGGCACCGGCCAACCGAGGCGCCGCCGCCCCTCGCCGCTTTCAGCGAGGGTGGCTAACCGCCATCCGCAACTACAGACGCACCGAATCTGCCTTCATCAAAAGCACACACCGACAGCCGACCTCTAACATTTAGACTCCGCAAGCCACCCAACGGTGTGTGGCGGAGGGCACTTCACGTGCCAATGTCATTTACCTCCCTTTGCTGTTCCAGTCGCGTATGGTTCGCGGGACGAACCGACAGTCTGCAAAAAAAAAAAAAAAACGCCTCCGTGCGCGCTCGAATCTCTCTAACCACATCCATTCGTGATCTCCTCGGGAGGTATACGCAATATATTCGATACCCCATCCAGAAACGCAATATCTCGAAACCTGGCGAGCAAGCTACACCGCGATGCAGAGCGCCTCTATTGCAGAGTCTGCCGCGTGGGTTTGTTAAACATCTCCGTAACGCTATCACGGTTACCAAATGACCCTGCGACGAAACGTTGGATCGTCTCCGTCGCCTCCGTCAACGCGACCTGGTACGGATCCCACACTGATGGGCAACACGCACGTATAGGTCGAACGAACGGGTGTTTTGTAAGCCACCTCCTCCTTTGTTGATGGACGACATTTGCTACGCATTCTCCCAATAAATCGCAACCTGGTACCCGCCTTACCAACAATTACTTTTGTTTGTTTTTTTTTTTTGTTTTTTTTTTTTTAATATGATGATCATCCCACTCCCAATCACTCCGCACGCATACTCCCAGATATTTTACAGACGTAACTGCTACCAGTGTTTGTCCCGCTATCATATACTCAATCATACAATAAAGGGTCCTTCTTTCTATATTATTCGCAATACATGTTAAGGGACAGTTGCCACTCCCTGCACCACGTGCCTATCCGCTGCAGATCGTCCTGCATTTTTCGCTGCAACTTCTCTGTATACTACAGCATCATCCGCGAAAAGACGCATGCAACGTCCGACACTATCTACTAGGTCATTTATATACATTGTGTGTGAAGAGCAATGGGTCCCATAACACTCCCCTGTGGCACGCCAGAGGTTACTTTAACGTCTGTAGACGTCTCTCCATTGATAACACAACATGCTGTGTTCTGTTTGCTACAATCTCTTCAGTCCAGCCACACACTTGGTCCGACATTCTGCAGACACTTACTTTGTTTATCAGGCGACAGTGCGGAACTGTATCGAACGCCCTCCTTCCGGATGTCAACCAAAATGGCATCTACCTGGGAGCCTGTATCTAATATTTTCTGGGTCCCATGAACAAATAAAGCGCGTTGGGTCTCACACGATCGCTGTTTCCGGAATCCATGTTGATTCCTACATAGTAGACACTGGGTTTCCAAAAAACGACATGCTACTACTCGAGCATAAAACATGTTCTCAAATTCTACAACCGATCGATGTCACAGATATAGGGCCTATAGTTTTGCGCATCTGCTCGACGACCCTTCTTCAAGCCCGGGACTACCTGTGCTCTTTTCCAATCATTTGGAACCCTCCGTTCCTCTAGAGACTTGCGGTACACGGCTGTTAGGAGGTTCTGTCGCGTACTCTGTGTAGAATCGAATTGGTATCCCGTCGGGTCCAGTGGACGTTCCTCTGTTGAGTGATTCCAGTTGCTTTTCTATTCCTCCTTGGACACTTATTTCGATGTCAGCCATTTTTTCGTTTGTGCGAGAAGGAACTGCAGTGCGGTCGTCCTCCGTGACACAGCTTTTGGAAACAGGTGTTTAGTATTTCACAGCTTTACGCGTGTCATCCTCTGTTTCGAGCCGCTTACTACTGATTCAACGTACGACCACAACGTCCTAGGATTTGATTTGATTTCCTGTCACGTCGGTACATGGAATTGTACTTTCGCATTCACCGGACGCTTCACGCATAGCCCTCCTTACGCTAACTTTGGACATCGTTTAGCGTCTGTTTGTCTGAGAGGTTTTGGCTGCGTTTCAACTTTGAGTGAAGCTCTCTTTGCTTTCGCTATAGTTTCCTAAACTTTGGTTGTTGTACCGCGGTGGGTTTTTCCCATCCCTCGCAGTTTTACTCGGCACGTACCTGTCTAAGACGCATTTTACGATTGCCTTGCACTTTCTCCATAAACACTCAACATTGTCAGTGTCGGAGCAGACATTTGCGTTTGCATCTGCCTGGTAGTCTCAAATCTGCCTTCTATTACTCTTGCTAAACAGATAAACCTTCCTCCCTTTTTTTTTTTTTTTTTGTTTTTTTTTTTGTTTTTTTGTTTGTATATTCCTACTAACGTCCATATTCAGCGATGCTGCAACGGCCTCTTGTTCACTGGGTCCCTGTTCTGCACATACAGAGTCGACAAGTTCGGGGTCTGTTTGTCATCGGTAGGTCCACGATGTTATCTCCACGAGTCGGTTCTCTCTCTGTTTAATTGCTCGCGGCATTTTTCGTTCGGATGGTGCACTCAGTATACTGTCACTCGATGCTCTGTCCCTACCACCCGTCCTGAACATCTGGCACATTGAAATCTCCACCTAAGACTGTAACACGCTGCGGAAAGGAAAATGTATGTCCACATTTTCTCTCACTTGTTCGGCCACTAATGCTGCTGAGTCGCGAGGTCGGTAAAAGGAGCCAATTATCAACCTAGCTCGGCTGTTGAGTGTACCCTCCACCCACAATAGTTCACAGGAACCGTCCACCACTTCTACTTCACTACACAGGATAAACTACTACTAACAGCGACGAACCACTCCACCACCGGTTGCATGCACGCTATCCTTTCTAAAGCACCGTCTGTACCTATAACGATTGCAGCTTCGGCGCTTTCTATCAGCGCTTGACGTTCCGGTACTTTACCAACGCAGAGCTTCGACAGTTGACAATTACAATACCGATTGCCGCTTGGTCCCCGCATGTCCTGACCTTGCCCCGCGCCCGTTGCCCTTTCCGTACTTGCCCAAGGGCCATCCAACCTAAACAGAACCGCCCAGCCCACGCCACACAACCCCTGCTACCCGTGTAGCCGCTTGTTGCGTATAGTGGACTCCACCTAAGACTATATAACATAACATGCCCTAAGGCATTCGCGGTGTACACCACCCTAAGGTGAGGTTAGGTTAGGTGGACGTGGGTTAGGTTAAGGGTTACAGTTAGGTTAAGCGTCAAAGTTAGGTTAAGCGTTCGGACGTGAGGCGTCAGGTGGCCGCACCTACCTTTACGGCCGGACATCTTAGGTTAGAGGTTAGGTTAGGTTAAGGCGCCGAGAGGTCCGCGGTCAGGTTACGTTCACCTTCGGGCGCCACACGTAGGTTTCAAAGGTGTGTCGGTCGGTCGTCGGCAAGCCGCAAAAACTACAGACGACGTCGACCAAACCGCCGCAAGACCGAGCAGGAGGCAGATATAAAACACACACACACACACACACACACACACACACACACACACACACAAAAACAAAATTTAAACACCACCCACCGGCCAAAGGGCACCAAAAACCACAAACCCGAGCACCACGTCGACCAGAGGCAACCCGCCGCTCACGCGACATGGCTGGCAACTAAGGGGCAAACGGCAACGGCGCTTTCCGCACCGGGCCGGATGCACGTACGACAACACCGCTACCCGTACGCAGGCCTCCCATTGCACACAGCCGCTCTGTGTTTGAACATCATCAATGGCGCGCCCGCGGCTCGTCGCGGGCGCAGCCATAACGCCGCCACTTTTGCACCAACACATTCACGCACCGCAAAACAGCTCGCCGACACAGCACAGCCGACAAAACAAAAACAACCCGCGAGACGGGGGCGACAAACGACAACGATAACAACAACAACAGCAGCAAACAACTCGCACCAAGCGTCCAACAGGTAACAAACGGACAAGCACAGCCTCTGCTAACGGCCACGACGCCAGCGGCACACTGCTCCTTTCCCGCCACACTCGATTTCACAACGCACGCACGCGACCCCGTCAACGACACCGACACGACACACGACGGGCTCCCTTCCCGCAACCTACACCTTTCCGCCACTACGCACAGCTCCACCCGACGCGCCCGTCGCAACGACACTACTGCACGCACTATCCACCCGCCTCCTCCTCTCCCCCCCCCCCCCCCTTCCCGTACACAACAACACAGCCAAAAACAACACTCACGACCCAAACATACTAACGACATGGCACGTGCATCGGCGCACACCCCAACCAGTCACCGTCGACAACCACACGCAAGGCACGAAACCGGCGTCCTTCCACGTTGCCATCAAAGCTGCACAAACAACCACAGGAGGAACCACCAACAACGGCCCGCCCGCCCGCCCGCCCGCCCGCCCCAATATTCTCCCACCCTCACCTCACGCCGCAACCACCAAACGCACATTCCCGCTCGCTACCACACACCTCTCGGCAGCCGCTTCGCAAACACATGACGTGACGTGACATCATCACATCACGGGCTACGCACGCACACCGACCCACTTTCCTGCCCTTCGCCCTCTTCTTTCCGACGCCTGCCTTCGGCCGAGCACACGTACGTGGCACAACGCCCAACACAGTCACACACAGTCGACAGGCGCACGCCCAGGCACGCAACGACGCAGCGCAGCAAAGGCGCCCGCAACACATACCTCCTCTCTCTTCTCGCCGCCGCCGCCGACCGCCCGCCAGCCAGCCAGCCAGCCAGCCAGCCACTCGCAATGTGCACTGCCAACCAGCCACACGTCCACCGCGCCGCCTCCGACCACCCGCCAGGGGGCGCTCACGTCCGCGACAACAGCGCGGCCCGCCGCCGGGCGGGCCCAGCCGAACCCAGCCCAGCCGGCGCGCGCTGCTCTGCACTCGGCGCGCCACACATCCTGCTGCAGACCGGGCTCGTCTCTCTGTACGCGTCTGCCCGCATCTCGTCTTCCTGCGCATCAACACAACGAGGCCGCGTGAGCAAACCACCCCCCCCCCCCCCCCCGTCACAACGCCACATCACACACTGCCTTGTCTACCGCCGAAATGCACTCACCAGCCATCCGCTTCGTCTTCGTCTTGTTTACTCGTTGTTGTTGCAGCGGCGCACACAGCCCCGGCCGGCCGCATCCGAGGGTGGCCCGCCGCCAGCGTCTCCTCCTTGGGCACAGGTGCGGTGCCGTGCCGTGCCGTGCCGTGGCCGCCCATCCATCCAACCGCACGCATTTGCTGGCCGCCTCTGCTGCAGAAGAAGACAAAAAACGAAACGTACAAACATACACGCACCCACAGCGTGGCCACACACGGACGGGACCGACAGGCTCCAAGGCGACCAAAGGATAAAAACAAAATAAAAAAACAAAAACAAAAAGACGCAAAGCAAGCAACAAGCACAGGCTGTCGCCTCGCGCCTCTGTCCTTCCGCCCCCGCCCTTCTCTCCCACCACATGCCCACAAACACCACCGCCTCCCCCTCCCCGCACCTCCACATTCGCCCCCTCCATTTGTTCCTTTCTCGCTCTTCCCTTCTGTGTGTCTGCGTGCGTGCGCGGGCGGCGCCTCTCAACATCCGCCGGCCGTCCGTCCCGTTTTCGCCGTACCACACACGCCACCGCCTCCTCCCCGTCCACCACCGCCGCCCCTGTCCGCCCCGCACAACACCATACACCGCTGCTTGTCCTGGCCGTTGCCACCAAAGGCGCCAGCCGCAAACCGCGCCAACGCCGCAGCGCGCGTGCGTCCTTCCTTCTCCGTGCCGACGCGGCCTCTATTCCCGCACCCATTCGGCCGACGACACAGCCGTTGGGCTCCGCACTGCGCGTACCGGCGTTACGCACGCACACCCACCCCCCTCGCGAACGCACGACTCATTGTCTTTGTTGTTTCTCCTCTTTCTTAACGTCTTTGTTTGTTGTTTGTTGTTTGTTTTGTTTTTTGTTTTTTGTTTTTTTTTTTCGTTTTTCCCCACCGCCACATGTGACACAATGCCGCCCTCCACCTTTCGTTCGTGGTTGCTTGCTTGCTTGCTTTGTTTCTCTTTCTCATTGGTACACGTCCGACGCGCTCCATTTCCACCACACCACGGCCATCAGCCTCCTCAACGGGCAGGCGCAGTGTGCCATTCTCCGGCGCACAAGCACACCGCGCGGTACTGGCGCGGCTCGCTCTCCTCGCCCCCACGCCACGCCACGCCACGCCACCGGTGCGCAGCAGCACATGTGATGTCTCGCAACACGACACGCGGTGCGCACACCCCGACCACGCGGCTCTAAAGGCATGGCACCGGCGACATGCGCCGCCCCAGCCACGCATCCGTCGTCTCACGTTGTTCACTGCCAGCCGCGTCGGAGGCTACAACCGCAACCACCACAACAACGGTCCCCCTCCCGGCAACACATTTGTTGCACAAACAAACACAACCGCCGAGCGCAGCGCGAACCACCCACACGCGCCCTCCGCGTCTCCTTTCTCCTTTCGCCCCCTCCCATCTCCCGAATATGCCAGCAGCGCAGCGTTACGCGTGCCCCTCACCCGTCCACACTACCGCGAAACGAACACGCCTTCCGGGCCACCTGCAAGGGCACGCCCACCACCAAATACTGCCGTATTCACGGACGCAGTTCGCAACACGCAACGCACTCTCCACCTACCTTCTTTCTCTCGTCCCTTCTCTTTCAAAACAAAACAAACACACAAACCAACCACGGCTAACACACTTTTTCGCGACACCTTTGACTGCGTTATCTCGACCGTGACGGCAGCTATCGACCATCCATTCCCCACTACACACACACACACATCATTCGCTACACCGCACACGAAACGGCAAGGGCAAGGCACTCTCTCATAGATTCTTCCTCCGAGCCATATCGGGCGAACGTTGCATCCGGGAAGGCAATGCAATTCAGCCGTCACCACGGCCGACACTTGCAGCCGCGCCGTAAACGCATGTCAGTGCGGCTGCAATGCACGGGAACGTTCCGTTGCTCTAGACAGCGCCTCTCCGTTTTTCCCCTGTCTCGTTTTCCGGTGATTGCTTCTCCTTCTTCTTTTTCTTCGTTTCGTTTCGTTTTATTATTTTCGTTCCCCTCCTCCACCATTGTTTCCGTCCCCACAGTTTTTTTTTTTTTTTTTGCTCATTCCACACGTTCTGCCCAGACAAGACATGACATCCGACCGATCACAGTCAGCCTTTCGTCACCGTTCGCAGCGCCGACGGTGCCACAGTGAGACGGGTGTTCAGACCGACACGTTGCCATGATGCCCATAGACAGCTACTCAGGGCCGCCGGATCGGATCACATCACCGACAAACCGGCCATTTCACCGGGGGACACAGACAACCGCGTGTACGCCCATAACAACAAACAACGGCCGTCGTCGTCTACCGTCACTGAACCGAACACACGTGCACCTTGAATGACGACACCGGCGTGCGTGCGCACAACAATCAATCATTCAAATCAACTGCAGAAACGGCTATCAAAATCAAGGGCCAAATAAATGGGTACACCACCGTGCGTGTCGCCTACCCCACCCGCCCGTACAATTCTTGCGTCTTCTTAATGACTAGTAAAGACACGTCCATTTTTTTTTTTTTTTTTAAAACGTCACCAACACACCTCCACGCCGTACAGCAAAGGGAATAGTAGACGGCAAC